>NW_026896958.1:0-265063 GCF_033153095.1 Gastrolobium bilobum
ATTATTGTTTTTACCTTAGATAAATTGAGTTATGAAATTCAAATTCAATTAAATGACTAAGTCAAAAGACAAGGTCCATTACATATGCAAGCTTACCAGAATGAGTAAGTTAAACAAACATGCGTCGTCGAATTGACATAAAGCGGAATCCGTAAGATGCTTTGACCTCGGCCAGGTCATGAATCAAAAACTTGTATGATGCACGAGTTTACAACAACAAATTGGGATGAAGATCTCACCCAATAAGTAGTGAAAAATAATGCAACCTTGGTATATCACTCATCAAGTACGAGGGTGAAGTATATCTAAATAACTCGGATTTGAAACTCAGCAACTTAGGAATTCCAAAAGCTTGGGACAAATCCGAGTATGAAGGGGAATGCTACCTCGTAAAGGGGCTTATGTGTATGCCAAGAATGGTTAAGTCATATCATTCGATAAAGCAAAAAAGAGTTGCCTAAACAAAAAAGCAAAAGCATTACTGCAACGACATGCTCAATTCTGACAAATCAACAACCTAGATAAATGCATCTACGATGAATTCGGAATTAGGAGATGCAAAACGACATATCATAAGGCAAGATATTCAACGCGAAATTGTATGTCAAGGAAACAAAATTAAAACCGGGATAAAACCGGCAATATTCAGGATGAATCAAAAAGGGACCCAAAGGATCCCAACAAGTTACAAATCCAACCGGCATTCCGGCCCTTCATTTTGTCGGGCTGACAGGATGATCTTCTAGCACCACAACCTCCTTGCCGGATTGGTTGGTCGATTCAACTTCCTTTGCGGGTTGGTTGGTAGCCTCATCACCATCCTCGACGGCAGCAACTTTTTCGGATTGTGAAACCGAAACACGGGAAGGAGAGGCGGCAGCTGGAAACATGATTCGGCCATCAACAACATAGGCACGAGGGCTTAGGCCCACCACATTCAAAAGCAAATCTGGGTTCAGAATTTGCAGTTGGCTTAATGCATAATAAAAGGAACCAGTGATGGACTTTTCAAGTTCACCCCGGTAGAGTTGAGCTTCGTCCTGAGCTTCACTCAATTGGGCCCTGGCTTCCTTCAATTTGTCCTGTGTTAACTTCATTTCCCCCTCTGCCTTCTCATACGTGATTTTGAAATCACTCAAACTCTTGCTGTTGCAGGCATGGAGATATTGAAGCATCTCATGATCGCTTCGAAGTTGTATTAAGGATGCTTGTGCTTTTCCCAAGTCAGACGAATTTTGGGTATATTTTTCCTTCATCGATGAAAAATCTTCTTTCACCTTGAGCAACTCGGCAACAGTCTTTGCTTTTTCTTCCCGAGAGGCAGCAGCCTCATCAAGAGAACGAAGATACTTACGCTTCAACGAACGTAATGATCTCGTTAACCCAGACAACTTCAGGCCACCGAGCTCCAGATCATCCAATACCTTAATTTCTTCAGCTGTGAAAGGGTTTGCACTGGAGAATGACTCAGGCGGACAAACTGCCTCTCGAATAGCATCAGACACCCCGGACTGCCATACGGCATGCTTGGCCAAACCAGAACGCGAAGTAGGAGGGGCTTCCATCACTTGCCGAGGAGGGGATGGAGGAACATTTTCGGTGGGGATCTCCTTGCCTTTGTTCCTAACTTGCCCTTTTTCTGTCACCTTGGCTTTTGTCTTGTTGACAGCATCCTTGTGCGGATTCAGCTCTGACATCTTCCTCTTTTTCCCTAACCCGGGGGAAGTATCCTTCTGCAACAACCCGGAGGTAGACTCGTTCTTTCCCTTGGTCAAGGCGGCCAACCAGCTTGGAAGAGCGTTTGGTTGCTTTTCCATTTAGGGAACTGAAAAGCAAAATAATGAAATCAGCTGTTAAGCGCAATATAAAGCACTTCAATATAGCAATCAGACATACTTAATTCGGCATCAAGCTCCTCTTGAGACTTATAAATGAGAGACGCAACGCTAGCATGCTGATGCGTCTGAAGATATGTATAGATGGCGATCACGGTATTAATATCATTGGAGTCTAACTGGGATTCTTTAAAGCGGTAGCTGGAAGGAGGAAATTGGAAATGATCGGATGACCAACATAAGGGAAATTTTCCCTCTACATCCTTCGTGCCACAGTATTGGAGAAACCATACCTCCTTACCGGGATGCGCGCACACCTTAAAGAACTTGTTTTTAAAACCTTTAAAAGACTCCGTGTAGACCTTAAAGAGTCTACGGCCAGGGACACCTCGGACAGTGATCCATCCTTTCAGTTCTGGTGGTTGGCGACCAGTTCGACAAGAGATAACTTGAAAGAAGAAAAAGAAAACCATAACGGAAGGACGAAGAACAAGGTAGGCACAAAACCGCTCAAAGGCCTTAACGAAACCCCACCCGTTGGGATGGAGTTGTGTAGGGCATATGTGAAGATGATTGAGTATCTCTATTTGAAATTCGGTCAACGGGAATCGGAGTCCGAGTTGAGTAATGAAATCCCGGTAGAAGAAAAAGAAGCAAGGACCCTCTTCAGTTCCGCCAGAACATACGGGTTCGTCTTCTACAGGAGCTACGATGTCAAAATTTTCAACCGACCCGACAGAAAGTCTAGCCACGTCCTCCGCAGAAAGTTCGGGCGTGGTATTCAAAACCTCATGAGTCACCTAGGGAAACTGGGATGTCAATGAGGCTGGCGGAGACCCACAATGTGACTCGGCAGAACCAGATTCCTCTACTACCTCTCGAGGGGGAGATGCCATAAATGCATAGAAAAACAAAAAAGTTTAAATCAGAAGGAAAGAATGGATATACCTGCATCAAAAATACTAGAAGATGATGAGTCACTAGAAGATGAAGAGCTGGGCACGTCAGAAATAGTAATCGGATCATTGGCCCCACCAGGTGCCGACATCGATCCAACAAAAATTCCATGCCGGCAACTTTCCAAAGTGGACTCGGCCAACGAGTCACATCCTTGCGCGACAAGCTTAGAACTCAGATAGACGCAAGAGTAACAGGGGACACCTCCTGAGACAGAGGAAGGATAGGGCAAAGCACGGATTTTGGAACGTGAACCCGAAGTGGTCATGGGTTGAGAAGACGGAACTGAAGGACTATTTTTTATGATACACTTATCCCGGGAAGAGCAACCTCTACCCCGGTGAGACCCTAACTACCTATTCGACACCATGGCCCTTCGCCGAGATCTACCACCACGGCAACCTCGAAGCATAGCTTCCTGCTCTTCTTCTTCAGTCCTGGGAATCCCCCAAAGCCAAAAACGAGCACCTGGAGGAATCTTTTTGAAAAAATCAGGGTCTTCCTCCCTCTGCCCTTTAAAACACAGAGCTGAAGAAAAAGAGTTTTCCCCCCTCATTTGGTCAAAAATTGAAAAACACTAAATGTCAAATAGCAAAGGGAGGAGGAGGAGGAGAAGAGCAAGATGATGACCATCAACATGACAGGAGGGAACATACAACTTCTGAAAATATGTGACTATGGAAGTTTTTCACAGGTTCTGGAAAAATAGTAAAAATCGACGATGGAACATATACATCTTCAAATTTAAAAAGCATACTAGCAAGCAAATGTTAAAGCGCAGAGTCGCACAACAGAATCACAAAAAACTGAAAATATGTGCAATACCTGTTGAAGGAAGATGAAGAACCGAAGCAGAAATGGTGCACAACACTCAGAAGACACGCACACGAAAACAAACAACTAACGCTGGTGCACAATGCTCAAAAGCGAAACGAAAGCATGTAAGAGGGAAAGATGGCTTATATAGCCAAGCAAGTGACCACTGAAGTGCGAATAGCAAAGGTCAGGGTTATTTAGGTCCTTTCACCCTCAACTCATAACTGCCACGATCGTGGGTGGAAACCGCAATCATCATGCGCGAAAATCACAGCGCAGAGGAGGCTAGGGGGCAAGGGCAAAACTGCCACTTCACACAAAAAATGATTAGACAACTGAAGCGATGCTGCAATAAATGCGCACGAAACGCAATGACAGCATAAGAACGGCTGCAGCACGTTAAAGCACGCGGACTGGAACACGTGGCACAGCGCAATGAGTATAGTTCGCAAACCTACATATGAGACAAGGTGTATATGAACATACAGCTGTTCACCGAGTTCGGAGCTGACGCTGGGGTAATAGTCAACTCATGGTTATTTCAGCACAGCTTCTACCCGGCTACACAAGGAAGCAGCAGGCATGCATGCATGCCCTAATAACCCGGGTAAAACGCCGACGCGGGTTCTTCATGAAAATACCGACGGGATCATGCACAACCGTTGACCAAATAAATATGCAGATACATTCCAAGATGAGGAATACCGCTTGGGGGCAACCCGCAAGTAGGATTAAACAACTCAAGCGTATTCCTAACTCGGAGTAGCAATATGGTTGATGCTCAACCAGCAAGGCAAAACGAGGGAAATGGCGCTGCACATAGGGAAGATAAGAACCCGAAAGCAACATGTATGCCGACATTAGGAGGCAACCCGACAGATCGACATTGTACCTGGCCCAAACATTGGGGGTACGCAAAGTATCTCACCGGATTGATGCTCAACCCGTCGACATAAGGGGGCAAAGAACATCCCGTGAGAAAAAGAATTCCCTCGTAAGCGGAGCATGCAAGTCTGCAAAAGCGCAAACACATTCGGGAGTAAAAAACTGGAAAAGAGGCATTCATAAGTTCATCCTGACTACTCGGATACCCAGGTAGCCCGGCTGAGGGGCAACTGTTATGGACCCGTATAATGGGCCCATTAAGTAGCAAGCCCAACAAGGGGCAATCCAAGATATGGATTGATGCTAATCAAGGATACTAATCTTAATGTGACAGCATAGCTATCAGGGTTGGACCCTCACCATAGGCCCATCCACACTACATACAGGTAACCTCTATAAATACAAAGGCAAACCCTAAAGGTACACACATTCTCTCTCTTATTGTTATGCTGTCACTGTGTGCACACACACCCCATTGGCTAACGTCATTTAGTACTCTGTGCGCAATGATCTGCTTGACTCAAGGGTATCTCCCTCATAGATACCTTGGAGAGGGCACCAGATCCAACATTAACGTACTAGCCTAATTGGGCTAGACATCTCTGTCTCAAGGACAGAACAGTCCTTGAGTTGTATAAATGCAAAATGCACATTAATACATAATTAGGGTATTGACAAGAATCATGTGCCTAAGATTTTTTTATCTGGGCAGCTGATAAATGTTTCGAGAACTAAAGGAATATAATTAGCATTGATCATCAACATCTCCAGCCTTTGGAATCTTGGGGGAGGGGGGGCCCTTCAAACCATCGATCCCACAAAGGATTTAAGGGACCAATTGTTCTGTCAAACCAGGAAAATGTATATTTTGTTAGAAAAATATATGAAAGATAACATGTGGGTGCAACGTAGATATAGGAAGTTCTGAGAAGAGATTTTACAATGGTAGTAACGGATCAGGTCTTGTTTCCACATTACTGAACATTCTAGCAAAACAAACACGGGATGGAAAATAAAAGTTAAAGTAACATTGTGATTATGCATGATAGAATCACTTTTTGCTATTAAGCTTACTCTTTGCACGATGTAGATGCCTTCTCCATCCTTTCAAGTTGTTCCAGCTCTTCCTGCATTTGTTTTATTAGTGAATATTAAAACACTTGTAACACAAGTTTGGAAACAAGAACTAAGCATGTCATTGAAAAGACAGGCTATAAACCACAATTAGCCTCCCCATCAAAAGCTTATCAAATGGCTGCCTAGATATCCCATATTTTTTAATTTTTAAAGTCAAGAGTTTGGACACAGATTATGCATGTGTAAAGAGTCAAACGAAAAATAGCTTAACAGATTTGATAAGGATTACTAGATCCTATCCATCATTCATAATGATTTGCTTTCATTTTAGCTGCAAGTTTAGTGAAAATAACAGCAAAGGAAACATGAGGCGAAAATTAAGTAATTAACTCCATGAGAGAGCATATAGAGAGCCAAGGTTAGTTCACGTTATGATATCATTAATCTTAAAAGCAAAATGCAAATACTAAACAAGAGAATGATTCAATACCCATATGCGTTTCTTCTCGTTCCTCCTCTTGACGCTACCTTCATCGGGCTTATTCGGAAGTATGGGTTCCCCGTGACCAGAGAACTGCGAAGGTGTGTGTGTGGTTGCCACAGATACGCCAGAAGAAGAAGAAATCGGATCTGCAATGGAGGTTACCAGAGAAATTAGGGATTTAGGTTTGAGAAAAAAAAAAAAAAAAAAACATTAGTAATTAATATTTAACACTGTAACACTAGCGCAAGGACATCAAAATCCCAATTTTTCTTTTTCTTTCAGCCTCCAATCCTTCCTTACTGCGCTGCCTCTTTCGTTTCTCTTTCATATAAATCTCCGTAATCTCCTCAATCGATTGGAGAAGAAAATTCACGCGCTTCTTGTTTGGTGGCAGCGGCAGCGAGGGACTCGGGGCGGTACCAACCACCACACTCGGCAACGATCGCCGCCGTGGAGTAAATAAACCAACAGGTGACGGGACGTGGAGAAGAAGCGTGGCCATATAAAACGCGCGCTTCTTGTTTGGTCGCAGCGGCGGCGAGGGACTCGGGGTGGTACCAGCCACCACACTCGGCGACGATCGCGGCGGAAGAGTACAGAAATCAGCAGCAGGTGACGGGGCGGTACCAGCCACCACACTCGGCGACGATCGCGGCGGAGGAGTACAGGAACCAGCACGTGAGGATGGCGAATCCATCACTGTTTTGAATTATATTAAAAAAAAAAAAACCTGAAAATAACTACAAATAAGAAAATAACAATTATAGACAGAATCAAAAATCAAAGACTGGAACAAATTGAGAGAGAAAGAGAGTTTTCGCATCAATTGCAAAGATGGGGAATAGCGTAGGAAGAACGCAGAAATGGAGCGCGTGGGAAGAAGACAGAAGTGAACAGTATAGCGGGTAAATGCTGTAACTTTCTCCTATATTATATAAAAAAAAAAAAAACAATCTAAATAGAAATTTGAAATAGCCTAAGAAAAACGCAGGGCGAGGTCGGCGCGAAATCAAATTTTCGCTGGTAAAGACCGTTGCTATCTTTATATAATATACAAAAATTAATAAATAATGTAAATGCCAAATTTTAGTTGAAAATATTCTTGTCTAAATGTAATAAGAGTTGACTTTTTCTATTGTCGATGTAGATAATTTATCTACATTGGGCACAAAATGATGTCATTGAGGCAGAAATCAAGATATTTTTGATTTTTTATAATTATAATTTATTTCAAAGTTATAATAGTCTTTTTCATTATAATTTTTTAATCCACGAATGTAAATAACTTATCTACATTCATTCTAGAAACATTAAAGCCATATATTAACATCGTCATGTCTTTTTTTTTATTTTGGGATGGTAAAAATTTAAATCATTTTAATAAAGAATATTTGTTTAAAAGATAAGCTTGTTTCAAAAGTGATTAAGAACTTGTTTGACACATTTTTTATATTAAAATTACTTTTATGTTGAAATTAAAAATAAGAATATAAAAAAAATTAAAAGATATATGGTAATTATATATATAAATTTAATTTATTTTATAAATTAAAAATTAAAAAAATTATTTATTAAAATTATTTTTATATTTAAAACCAATATAATATTTAGCTAAATATGAAAATGATAAAAAAAATGAAAAAAGTTCTTAAACAATAATAAATATAATATATTTATAATTAAAATAAACTTATTTATAGGATTAAACTTATATATTAATATATCAATTATAAAAATATTTTTTGTTTATCATATACTTATTTACATAAACAAAATAAATTTAGAAAATTTTAATATAATAATATTTTAAAATAAATATTTTTGATATATTTACATTTCATTCCTCTTAATATCTTGGATTTTAAGAATCTGATTATATTCACTTTAGTTTCTTATTAATTTTTCCCAACGTTTTTCGGGTCTATCTCCTACAATGTCATGTAAATAAAGTTTCAATTATTTACATCCCAAATCATATAACTCTATAATTTTTACTTGGCAAAGACTTTATGATGAAGTTAATTTCTAACTATCATTTTGACCCCTACATTCGGTTATACTCTTCCAACTACCATTAATATATTGAAGTTTATTATTTTATTCATTACGAAAAAAAACTCTTTTCAGTGATAATGGCTTTCATAAAAAATGCAGACTAAAGAAATTAATTTAAAAGATGAACTTGAAATTATGAATAAAAGTGTAGTTAGGGTAATAAAAAAAATGCAGTTAGATTTACTTCACCTCTGATTACCCTTAATTGGTTTAAACTCAATTCAATAATTTCTATCTCTATTGTTCCAAACAATTCATATCTAAAATATAATTGGTTAAATCTCTAATGTCTTAGTTGTTTAACCCTTTAACCTAATCAGAATCCTAATTTGATAATTTCTTAGAAACCCTTTTTTTTAGATTAAGCCTTAAGTGCAATGAATTTTACAAGTTTGCAAATCCGACAAGTCTATGTCTAGAATATATAAAAAAATGATGTTTATCTCTATCTAGATTAAAATCCAAATTTCTCTATTTAGAACTCTCTTTATTTCTATATGATTGACCAAGTCATGCAATAATTTAAACAAGTAATGGAAGATAAACAAATAATAATTTGAGACATATTCAATACCAATATATAAATCATTTTAATAATGAATATTTGTTTAAAAAATAAGCTTGTTTCAAAAGTGATTAAGAAATTGTTTGACATAATTTTTTATATTAAAAATTACTTTTAAGTTGAAATTAAAAATAAGAATATAAAAAGTTAAAGATATATGGTAATTATATAAATAATTTAATTTAATTTTTTAAATTATTAATTTAAAAAATTATTTATTAAAGTGATTTTTATAAGCTTTATTTTTATAATTGAAAATCAGTATAATATTTAGCTAAATATGAATATGATAAAAAAAATGAAAAAAATTCTTAAGCAATAATAAATAATTATATAATAATATATTTATAATAAAAATAAATTTATTTGTAGGATTAAACTTATATATTAAATTATTAATATATCAATTATAAAAATAGTTTTCAAATATTTTTTATTTATCATATGCTTATTTATATAAATAAATAATTTTAGAAATTTTTTAATATAAAAATATTTTAAAATAAATATTTTTAATATATTGACAATTTACTCCTCTTAACGGATTTTAAGAATTTGATTGTATTCAGTTTCGTTTCTTATTAATCTTTTCCCAATGTTTTTCTGGTCAATCTCCTATAATGTCATGTAAATAAAATTTCAATTATTTATGTACCAAATCATATAACTCTATCATTTTTTACTTGGCAAAGGCTTAATGATACAGTTAATTCCTAACTACCATTTTGACCCGTACATTCGGTTACATTCTTCCTAACTTCCATTAATATATTGAAGTTTATTATTATGTTCATTACGAAAGAAATTTTTTTTATGATAATAATTTTTATAAAATATATTTGGTTAAGCTTTATCTTTTAAACAGAAGATAAGCTAAAATAAGACCCGCCAAACAAATAAATAAAAGTGGATTCACCTTATATATTTAAAAATAAATTCACTTTGTCAAAAGTTTTATAATTATGATTCTAATTTATAACTTTTCCAAACCTCAATGCATTTTTTGGATAGTTGTTATTTTCTGTGTGATTTAATACAGAAAAAGTTGTAACAAAATAATTTAGAATCTTATGTATAAGCATATTAAAAAAAACCACAGGAGTAAGAGTTTTATTTTTTCGTTTTACATAAGAGTTTAGGTTAGGGGAGTCATGCCCCAAGAAAAGCCATGAAAAACCAGCAACCTCATTGAGAATTTAAAATGAGAATATAAATAGCCTACCAAAGAGGGAAAACTCATAATCGAAACCAAGCATGACTAGCATCGGTGGAAGGTTTGAATAATTGTGCCAACCCTCATTGGTGGTACTAAGAGCTTTTAGTTACCAAAGAGTTTAAAGAAAACAAAATTTAAATTACAAATCTAATCTCCAAATCATTGTCAACCTTCATGAATCATGGTTTCCATTTTTATATGACATGTTATTTGTGGATATCTTTAGAAAGTGTTCAAGATGAAGGAGAATGTTAGAATTACATATACCTTATAATGATCATCTTAGTTGATCAGTCCAAAAAATGTTAGGCTTGACCACACAAGGTTAAGCATGGTCCAAGTGGTGCCTGAAGTGAGACTGCAACAGGATCTATTGGGCTATGATACAAGGTGATTCCATGGGATAACTGCATATGCAAAAATAGTCTCTCAATGATGATCACCATGAATTATGTGTAATCTGATTTAAATTGAGTATAATTCGCGCTTAGAAACTTTCAACAAATATTCACATATGAGTTTAATGGATATATGTAATAACTCGCACCGTTGAATTGAAATTTTAGAAATATAATAATATTTAAATGAGGAGTATTAAATGGAAAATTTAATTATTTTAATAAATTTAAGTAAAACACCTTTTTGAGAAAGAGGTCAATATTGAGCGTTTCGCGGTAACAATGCAGTGAGCAAAATTATCCGAAACTATGGGTGTTCATCAACCGATTCAAACCGCGGTGACCGAACCGAAAAATTGATAACCGAATAAACCGATAACCGAAAAACCGAAAACCGATTAAAAACCGCAAACTTTAATTGAATTAGATCAGTTTTTGGATGGGTTGATGAAAACCGATCCAATCCAAACCGATCCAATATATTAATTCCTCTCTACCTACTTGGGTCTTTTTCTAATTATAGCCTAAAAATTTCTAAACTCAAGACCCATTAACCCATCAACTAAACCCAAGAAAAAATCTAGTCACATTTCATCAACAAAATTTTATCTTTATAAAGCTTCATATCTCATTGCAAAAAAAAAAAAACTATATTATAGTTTATTAATGCTTTTGTATTTCAAAACAAATAAATTTACAAAACCAAAATATACAAAAGATGTTATTTGTACAATAATCATGAAATAAATTTTAGGATTTTCAAAAAACTGAAAATCGATCCAATCCAAACCGAAAAAAATTGGATTGGATCGGATCAGATTTGAAAAAA
This sequence comes from Gastrolobium bilobum, assembly GCF_033153095.1. NCBI lineage: Eukaryota > Viridiplantae > Streptophyta > Magnoliopsida > Fabales > Fabaceae > Gastrolobium > Gastrolobium bilobum. Next base: position 11,118 of record NW_026896958.1, read on the forward strand.
AATCAAAACCGAATGGATGATTATATGATCAAACCGAAGGGATTGGATCGGATGATTTTTGCTTCCAAAACCGATCCAATCCAGACCGCGAACACCCCTATCCGAAACTTAAAGATAATTAGTGATTATTATTCCATAAATTTTATGGAGTTAAAATGACAACAAAATATTTATGTTAATATTAGTAGAAAACTATAATTATTTAAATTAAATCACTTTTTAGTGAAAAAGTGTGGATACTGCGTGTTTTGGGGTAAAATGCAAGAAGACAAAAGTATCAAAAACTTAAAAGAAATCAATAGTGATTTTAGGAATTATTTAATAATTTAATATTTAAAGTGTGATAATTAGAATGAAATTCTAATTATTTAAATTATGTCACCTTTAAGTGAAAAATGAGAATACTGTGTATTTCGCGGCAAAGATGTGTACCGACGAAATTAGCCGAAAACTTAGAAATAAATTAATAATCATTATTCATAAATGTTAGTGAGATAAAAATAATAAGAGACACCTATGTTAAGCTAAGAAAATAGTTAATGTGAGGATTAACTGAGTTAGTGTATATAAGAGTAATGGGACCCATTTAAATGACAAAAATACACTTTTTCTCTCTTTGTCATTGTATTCTCTCATTTCTAAAGCCCTAGAAGACAAATCCACTACTCTCTGCCTTCTCCCATTCTCCATGAAAACTCATGTCTTTCTTCATAAAACCATGTCAAAACTCCATATTTCCTCCCTTCTTTTCTACACTATTACATTAAACACTTGAAAGCTTGTGTCTCAAGGGAGAAATTAAAACTCATTCTTGAAGTATTTTAGTTTTTATTTTGTGAGGGTTGAGGGTTGCCTTTTTTGTTGTGTGGATTAGAGCTATTTGCACACTCGTTGAACCATCAAGAAGCCATCTTTGTGAAAAAGAACCAAGCTTTAGAGATGTTTTGGTAATATAAGCTTTAGAGGTTGTTAATATGTTGGTAACATGTTGGAAGATGGGTTAGATAACAAAAAGATTGACTTGGAAGCTTTGGGATGAAAATTAATATTTAATACACTTATTTGTTACTCTTGATTAGTAATTTTTGGATTGTTTAGTGTGTAAATAATGGTCTTTTGGGTCAAATTAGAATTCTAGATTTTAATTGGGTTTAATTGATTTTCGTCAGAATTTTCCAAATTTACACTACTTTCGTATTTTATCCATATCTCACTCTACAGATGTTCGATTGACAATATTCATATTGCGTTTAGCAGCTAAAAGAAACGGCTACAATCACTATTTCAGCCACTGAAGCCCAATTCGGATAATAAGATGGTCGAAAATCAAGCTCAAGTTCATTACGAGTTGCTGCAGTTTTAATTAGTTAATTGGATTTAAGTTTGTAATTGGGAACCAAATCTTTATGAGGCCCAAATCTATTATTTATCTTTTATTTCCTTTTATAATAGGTCAGACTTGTAGAGCCTATATAAAGGCATGATTAGGAGACCTTGTGATTCAGTTTTAGTTTTCGTTTCGAGAGTTTATATTCTTACAGTTTCAAGATTCAATTGCAATTTACGTTTTTTCTCTTCTACTCTTTTGTTCTTCTTTATTTTCTTAATTTCAATTATGGGTTTCTACTTAGCCATGCTAGGCTAATCATTCTTTAATCAATCCAAGAATTAAGGATTCTGCGATTGAATCCGGAGGACATACGCTTCATCTTGATCCAAATTGTTTCTCTTCCTTCAACTTGGATTCGAGTTCTGCGATTGCAACTAAGGTAAGTGATTGAATGTTAGATTTAATATTTAGGTTGATTAACCTAATGATCTTAAGTCAAACGGACTGATACTCCTCGATTACGCGAGTAGATTCGTCGTATTGATCAAACACTAGGCGATCATCTAGAGAGGGGTTCCTAAGCAATTGTAGGGATTTCGAATTGCTAATGGTCAACCACGATTTGGTAATCCTTTGTCCGATGATGGATATCTTGGAATCCCAATTCTTGGGTTGATTGCTTTTAATTGATAATTTCAGTTTTTAAATCCTTGTTTTTACTTTCTATTTTGAATCACAAACCCCCCCCCCCCTTTACTTCTTTTTTTTAATTGATTGATTAAGATCCTTGTGAATTCCTTGAGAGACGATTCAGGTTGCCCACTATTATTACAAATATTTATTTTTCCAAACCTGATTAATTTGAGTGAGTTCGACAGCTCACGTCAAATTTGGCGCTGTTGCCGGAGAATTTGCATCATTCTTAATCGTTCTTTATTATTTCTTCAATATTTCTTCTTCATTCTTTAATCTTTCTTCTTCTTTCTTTAATCCTTCTTTAGTCTTTCTTCTTCGTTCTTTAATCTTTCTTCTTTGTTCTTTAATCTTTCTTCTTCGTTCTTTTTTATTCTTTTTCTTTCTTTCTTTTTCATTTTCTTTGATTCTGATTACTTAATATTAACAGTGAATTAGATTTTGTTAGGATTTTGATTAGATTAGACTAGATTTTGTTTCCAATCATTCCTAATATTTTGATTTTGTTAAGATTTTGTTAGATTTTATTAGATTATATTATATTTTGTTAGATTTTGATTAGAATAGATTTGTTAGATTTAGTTTCCTTTTATTCTTAATTCTTTCCTTTTTTATTTTATTTAACTTTTTTCCTTTTTTTATTTTATTTTATTTATTTTATTTGTTTCCTTTTTTCCTTTTTTAATGATAATTTGTTTCCTTTTACTTTTTCTTTTATTTTATTTTATTCTTTCCTAATTTTTTTTCTTATTTTATCTTTTTAATTTAGGAAGTTTTGTTATAATTTAGGAAGTTTTGGTTGCAATAAGACATATCGGGTACTTCGGCAATTGCTGTTTTTGCTCCGATTAGGCTGAATTTTTGTGAACTGAAAGATAACGATATTCTAAGAAATGCTCACACAATGTGTGAGACCAACACTGTTTCGGCCAAATTCTATTATTTAGACCACTTTTCATTTTTTGAAATATTTTTATTTGATTTTTGAGTTCTTAGTAAGGTAAAACTTTGTGTGTGGTGGTCCCATAATTTTAAATATCGTTCATTAGTGTTTCTAATTTTATTTTGGTTAATTTCTACTGTAGTTTAAATATAATTAATATTTTTAATAGAGTAGATTTTACTTTTTCTAGTAGTATTGTCATTAATTCAAACAAAAATGGATAATAGAAGCTTAAGGCAATTGGCTGCACCTGATGTTAACAATCAACCTTTTTGCATTCGCTATCTTGATCTTGATACTGGTTTTAAACTAAAGTCTGGTCTTATCCATTTGTTTCCCAAGTTTCATGGTCTTACAGGTGAGGATCCGTATAAGCATTTAAAGGAGTTTCATGTAGTCTGCAGCGCAATGAAACCACAAGGAGTTGATGAAGAGTAGGTTAAATTAAGAGCCTTTCATTTTTTCCCTCGATGGTGGAGCTAAGGATTGGCTATACTACCTTCAACCATCGTCTATCGAGAGTTGGAATGACATGTCCAGACTATTTTTGGAGAAGTTTTTCCCTTCCTCAAGAGCCACTTCAATCAGGAAGGAGATAAGTGGTATAAGACAAGATAATAGGGAAAATTTGCATGAGTACTGGGAGAGATTCCAGAGGCTTTACGCAAGCTGTCCACACCATCAGATTCCGAACCAATTGCTAATTGTGTATTTCTACGAAGGGCTACTACCAATGGACAAAAATATGATAAATGCTGCAAGTGGTGGAGTTTTAGTGAACAAGACACCTGATGCAGCCAAGGAATTATTAGTAAAATTGGCAGCAAATGCTCAACAGATCAACACCAGAGCAAACAGTACTGTCGTATTCCAAGTTCAGACACCTCCTGTCCAAAATTCGGTAGTAGCAGCAGCAGTGACGTGGAGCACAGATAATCAAAGAATAGGGAATAGGCTTGATGAGCTGACTTCACTGGTCTGGTGAGACAATTGGTAGTGACACAAACAGTGCAACCTCCCACTCCACAGGCGAGCAACCCATGCGGTATTTGTTGCAATCCACTCCACCTCACGGATGCCTGCCCCAATCTACACGAAGGTGCCCCTCTAGTAGACCAGGCAATTGCTGCAGCAGGAATCTTCATTGGTAAACCACAGTACCAGCAGCAACATAACTTTCCCAACCAATAGGGACAGTTTGTGCCTCAACAGCAAAGGCAAATTTTTTAACAGTTTTGCACCTCCACCACCACACTCAACAACAACCCAATAGTGTTCATTCCCTGGAAGATTTAGTGAAGTAACTTGCAACAAGTAATTTGCAGTTCCAGCAACATACTCAGTCCACCATTCAAAATCTACAAACTCAGATTGGGCAGTTAGCAACTTCATTGAGCCAGGTCCAACATCAAGGGTCTAGTTCCCTCCCTTCCCAGACAGTTCTGAATCTGAAGGGAAATCTGAATGTCAGTGCTATATCCCTAAGGCCTGGCAATCAACTAGAAAAGCCCAAGAAATCTGCATCTTAGACTGAACCAGCATCAGAAAAAGAGAAGATAGTACAAGAGAAGCAAGGTAATGATGAGCCTGGGTCTTCCATTCTTCTTCCTTTCCCTCAGAGAGCTATAAAATCCAAGAAGCTGGAAGAGACAACACGAGAGAAGGAGATCCTAGAGACATTTAGGAAAGTTTCAATTAACATTCCTCTCTTAGAAGCAATCAAGAAGATTCCCAAATATACAAAGTTTCTGAAAGAGTTATGCACCAAAAAGAGGCGGCGGAAAGGGGACGAACTAGTAAGCGTGAGCCTAAATGTTTCTGCACTCATCCAGCCCATGCCTGAGAAGTGAAATGATCCAAGGACGTTTACTATTCCTTTCCTTATTGGAAATTATAAATTTGATGATTGCATGCTAGATTTAGGTGCTGCCATAAATGTTATGTATAATAACCCTAATTGCATGACTTTTAAATTAGAGGGTTATGATGAGGACATTATGGTCATAAATAGAATGAGAATGAAATTCTAATAATTTGGATACCCATATTGATGGTATTCCAGTCAGGTGAATTTTCATATGCTGTTTTTGATTGCTGACGCAGTAATAGACTGTAGAATAACTCCAGTATAGTGAATTTAAGTTAGAGAGCTATCCTAATGATATGAATATCATAAATGATGTAAGCATAAGATTTGATGAAGTTTGATACCTATATTGAGGGTATTCTGAACAGTTGAGTTTTCAGTTGTTGTTTTTGACTGCTGACGCAATAATAGTCTGTAGAATAGCTTCAATCTATCAAATCTGAGTTAGAGAGCTAATCTAATGGTATAAACATCATGAATGAGCTCATTCCAAGACACACCGTCTTGGTTCTTCACGTAATCGAGACACTATCTCTGCACTTGCGCCTCTTGGATCTTGTCCATAAGCTCATTCCTGACTCTCACAGTCTCCATCTCGAGAAGTGAACCCCCTAATAAAGAAGTCACCTTCAGATCTCGAAACTTCTCTATTATGTCGAAGTCACCCATCGTCAAAGTGGATAGACTCACGGATTTCCGACTCAAAGCATCAGCTACCACATTGGCCTTGCCAGGATGGTACTTCAACTCAAAGTCGTAGTCCTTCAGAAACTCCATCCATCTCCTCTGCCTCATGTTCCACTCCTTCTGACAAACAGATACTTCAAACTCTTGTGGTCACTGAACACAGCAAACTGCATACCGAACAGATAATGCCTCCAAATCTTAAAAGCAAAAACAATCGCAGCCAACTCCAAATCATGAGTCGGGTAGTTCTCCTCATGAGGTTTCAACTGCCTCGAAGCAAAAACAACAGCTCTACCAGACTGCATCAAAACACAGCCCAGCCCCTTTCTAGAAGCATCACAGTAAAGCTCAAACTGCTCCTCCGGATCAGGAAGGATCAACACAGGTGAAGTCGTCAATCTCTCCTTCAACTCCTGAAAGCACTCCTCACACTCGTGAGTCCACACAAATGGAGTCTTCTTTCGGGTAAGGCGAGTCAAAGGGAGAACCTTTGTGGAGAATCCCTCGATGAACCTCCGATAGTAACCTGCCAAACCTAAGAAGCTCCTCACTTCTGTAACTGTCTTGGGTCTCTTCCAATCCAGCACGACCTCGATCTTGTTGGGATCCACTGCAACTCCATCTGCTGAAATCAAATGCCCTAAAAACTTGACTGATTTGAGCCAAAGCTCACACTTAGAAGGCTTAGCATAAAACTTTTTCTCCTTCAGCACTTGCAGAACAATCCTCAGATGCTCCGCATGCTCCTCCTCAGTCTTGGAGTAAATCAGAATGTCGTCAATGAAGACAATCACAAACTGATCCAAATACGGCTGGAAAATCCTGTTCATGTAATCCATGAACACTGCGGGTGCATTTGTAAGTCCAAAAGGAATCACCAAATACTCAAAGTGACCGTATCTCGAACGAAACGCGGTCTTAGGGACATCCTCCGGCTTCACCCGAATCTGATGGTATCCAGACCGGAGATCAATCTTCGAATACACGCAAGCACCCCTAAGCTGATCCAACAGATCGTCAATCCGAGGAATGAATTAGTTTGAAATCGCGTGAGGTGGCGGTGGGGCCCACCTCACTTAAGTCACTTAAGCCACATGGCTTATCACTATTCATCATCACCATCACACCCTCCCTCTCTCAAAAACCCATGGCCCTTCCCTCTCCTACACCCATTCCCCTTCAAATTTTCTTTCTCTTCTAACTTCATCAAAACATCATCAAATCAAGTGAAGTTTGTCATGAAATTTGTTGGAAATCACCATCCAAACACAACCATGGTAGTCTTGAGCCATGAAACTCCCTAGATTTTGAGAAAATCCCCCCCCCCAAACCCGCAGCCCTTTGGTGTAGATTTGCACTCGTGGAGTTGTTTGGTTCTCCAATGCTTGGGTATGTTGTGGAGGAGTCCTAAGCCAAGCTTTTGGTAAATTTTAACACTTTCCATTGGTTGATTCATGAGATTGATAATTTGTGCCCTAGAGTTAAATTGTGTGATTTGTGTAGTTAGAGAGCTCAAATTAAAAATGTGTATTAGATAAATATGTCTTAGAATGATGTTTTAGAGTGATAAATGCAATAAAAATTATTGATGAAATGTTTGGGTAACTAAGGCAAATTTTTTAGAAATTGGCAGAATTTAGGTGAACTTTGGAAGAGCATATCTCCCTGCACAGAGGTCCGATAGGGTCTTGCCATACGCCGTTTTGAATCTTGAGATGTCCTCTGCATGGTGTAAAAATTTGAGAATTTTTTGGGTTTCACATCGGCCTGTAGAAGGCAGAGAGAACGGACTGCTCATTTGGCCACTGCACTTGTGGCTGTTCTGGTACGAGTTTGGAAAATTTATTCCCGCTTTGTTTCTTGATCAAATTAGGTGTATGATATGTCAAACTGAAGATTGAGGTGTCTAGTTTACTGTATAAAAATTTGAGAGCAATTGGTTGAGTATATTTCCCAGAATAATTGATTGAGTGAAGGATGTTTGGAGCCGATTTGAGGTTGGCTGGCAGATTTGCTTGTCCAACTTCAAACGGCGATATCCAGAGCAAACGAGAACTTTATGACTCGTGTGATAGCTTCCTAGAAAGGTAATTAAGTGTAGAATAACATACTAAAAGATGAGAGGCTTGTAGAATGCGGTTTATCCTCAGAAATTCAAAGACCGAACCATGTTCGGGTAAGTAGAAAACGTAAAAGTGAGATTTTAGCTAAGTGGGTTTATGTGAACCCCTTAGTGACTTGAGAGAAGTGTTTTATGATATGTAAGTAGTTTAAATATTATTCCGCGAAGAGTTTATAGTTACGGTCACAACTTTTATTTATTACGCTTTATTATTGTTTTAAATGCTCACGTAATAAAAGGAAAAAGTTTAGTCGCATTTTTATAAATGAATTGCTGTGGTTGTAACTGAGCTTAATATCATAATAATTAATGTTAACAATACCAGTGTACAACGGGCTGTTACACGCCCTTTCCATGACCATGAAATGAATAAAATAATGTCTTCTTATTTAAATGAATAAAATGATGTCTTCTTATTTAATGATGCCAGTCTTTCTGTACATTATAAACCGCGAATTTGTTTCTAGTATTATGATGATTGCTGCAACCGAAGAAGAAAAAAAAAAGGGATGAGAGAAAAAGAATGAGGGACAGTGAGAGAGAGGAAAGGGTAAAAGGATTGATTTTATCCCATAAATCTTGATTATTGGATGAGATTATAATCTAACGGTATTGAGAGAGGTAGGTAAACATAGGCAAAATAAAAGTAAGCAGAATAACCTATCCCTAAATTTTGAGTAAATTAATGTAATATTTTGCTATGTAGTTAAGATTCATAGTTAACTAAAGAAAAATAATATACTATATTTCATATTGCTATTATTGATTTCTAAATTTTAGTTACTTCCTGCTATTTTGAAAGTTATTTTGAAAGTAATTAAAAATTTAAAATAAGTATAATACGTAAAAGCAAACAATACAAGATACCTCAAAGGATAGGAAAAATAAAGAGATAATAAAATTAAAATTCAACAGGCAACTACTACGAATCGAAAATAACAACACCTTAATTACAAAATATAAAATGAACTAAAACAAATGTAATGAATAAAATGAAGAGTGACCTTTATCTAATGATTTACAATATATAAGATCACTTACTGTCTTTGAATTAATCACTACAATTCTCTTTGGGTGCAATTTTTTGTGTGGTGATAATGTGTTGTGAAACAAAAGGTAACTAGAAGAAAGTAATCAAAGGTAAAGTAAGTACATAGAAAAAGAATAACTAAAAGAAAAAAATGAAAAGAGAGAAAGGTAGAGCAATATCTTCTTGTATTGCAATGTGTCTTGAAGCTTTCTACAATAAAATGAATGACTAGCTAGAATTACTCTTTAGGAGTTACAATATAAGGTTAAAACTTTGGGGTTATGAACATCCAACTGTTATATTATTAATAATAAAGTGAATAAAGTTTCAATGATTTACCTTGATAAATTTTTATGAATGCATCAAATCACATGACTCTATCATTCCTACTTGCCAAAGGCTTCATGATGAACTTAATTCCTATGATCTTTACATATGTTACGGTCTTCATTTTCCCTATATACGTCTCATCCTCGCTTCTAATAATACTCTCTTATGACGTTCTCATTGTTTAATTTGGAGGGATGAGGAAATCAAATGACTTGACATTAAGTAGAGGTTAAAATATGTAAATAAGAATTTAGAATAAGGGCATAATAGAAAAATAATTATGAGAACTCCGAAAAAGTTAGCGTGCATCTTAAAAAAAAAAAACTTTTCCTTGGAGCTTATTATAGATTTTACCTTTTTATTAATTATAAAAATAATTCTTTTTTTATGATAACAGTTTTTATAAAAATATGTTTCACTAGTACTAAAATATGTTAAAACTAATTTTTTTTTTAAGGATAAGATAAGTTAAAACTAAAATATGTCAGACAGGTACTAAATATAGGGGGATTAACGTTATCTATTTTAAAAATGAATTCACTTTATCAAAAAATTTATAATTACGATTCCAATTTATAACTTTTCTAAATCTCAATTATCGGGGAATTGTTATTCTATGCGTGATTTAATACCGAAAAGCGACTACCAAATAATTTCATAATCTTATGTATAAGTATATTGAAAAAATAATACAACGAGACTAAGAGATTTATTTTTTATTTTTACATAAAAAATTTAGATTAGAGAAGACACGCTACTATAAAAACTCTGGAAAAATCAGCAACCTCATTGAGGATTTGAAGTTATGTTACATATCGCCTATCAAATAGGAAAAACTAGTTACTTCAACATTGTATGAGTTCTCCTATAAATAAATTTACTTAGGAAGGCACGTATATCTCAACTTTGTACCCAATACTCTCATTCTCAATTTATTCCTCTCTAATTTTTTTGGACGATTCAATTTATTCCTTTATAATGGGATTTCTTACTTGGACTCCTTATTTCACTCAGAAAAATTCTCTTTGTTCTTTTATAAAATAATAATAAATGAAAATTAACAAACATAAATATTCTCTTTGTTCCTTATACACATTTCCTTTCACATAATTGATTCACAGATCTCGCTCAAATTTAAAGATCAATTTAAAAGATGAAAATATTTTTCAATTTTTTCTAATTAAATTAAAATTGGTAATCACTCCATTTTTCCATCATTCGTTACTTTAATTTGGAGATTTCTTTACATGTTCATCGATTATTCGATTAATCCGGTCGAGCTAGACATAACCACAAGTATTAAATAAATATAATATAAAATCATTAAAGACTCATCACTTATCATCTTAATTTTTTAGGTGAGATGGTATCAGAGCCTTCGTAATCACGAGTTCACAACTATGTATCCATGACTTGCACCTAAGAAGTCGAGATCACCGGTTAAATTGGAGCAACTCCATTCCAATCAATCCATGTGTTTAGTGTTTCTTATGAAGATGTGTTTGGTACTCTTTATTTTATTAAAATAATAAGTGTAATAATCATTTATGAATAGTTAAGATAAATATAATATGTTTTTTCAATAAATCTTTTTGTTTTACAATTTTTCTCAATTTTAATTTTCTTACAATTTTCACAAAAGCGTCACCTTAAAAATATGAAATATATGTTATCAAAAAAAAATATATATATGAAATATAAAAGAAAAAATATTGAATTGTTATGAAATTGATAAAAGAGACAGAAAAATAAGAGAGAGAAGAGACATAGAAATAGGGTAGAATCTTATTCTCATTCATCTCATCATACCAATACAAATATCATGTATATATAAAGATACAACCATGAATTTATGCTCCATTAGTGTAGTGGTTGCAAAATCATGAATTAGAGATAATTGTACCGTTAATGCAAACGGTAACGTCATCCGTAAATGTATTATTAGTACCAACGATAACGTCATTCATAATTGCATAATTAGTGCATTTACGAAATATCAAGGGGATATCCGATTGAGATTTTAGAGGATTTTAATAGATTATTTTTGGAAAAAAAATTTTCATTGGTATTCAACTAAGATTTTAAAGGATTGAAAGAAAGTCACGTGATATTCGATTAGGATTTTAAAAGATTATTTTAGAGTCTATCCAAATCAGTTGGTATTCAATCAGAATTTTAAACAAAGAAAAATAATCTTGTGGTATTCAAAAATCTGACGATTTTAATGAATTTTCTATTGGTGTGGATTTCATTAGACTTTTCAGTGAGAAATAATATAAATATGTTGTCTTTCTCACAATCTCACCTTAACCTCAAATATTCTATTGTAGTGTCTTCTTCTTCCTTTGATGGGTCAATCCGCTCGAAATCGAGTTCCGCCATAGGAGCTTCGTTAATGCTCACATATAGCAGATTTTTTTAGCTATTTTCGTCACAAAATAACCGAGAAACAACAACCTAACAAAATTTTAATCTAATCCATATAAAAATAACATATTTTTGAGAAATTTTTTGAGAGTTTTGGAAGTTTGAAAAATGATTTTTAAAGTTATTTGTCACGATTTTTCTTGGCACAAAAATATGTGATTTTTGTATTAAAAACAATAGAAAACAATGGAAAAACAATAGGTGAACAAAACCTCTCAAACCAACTTTTGTTTTACATCAATGAAACAAGATCGATTTAAAGAAAGATTGAAACTTTCATAAAATGAACCCTATGTTTCATAACAATACATTCATGAATGAAATTCCTTCGATATAGGAAATGATTTCAAACAATTTTTATGTCAATAGATCACTAAAAACTTGTTTTTCAAAAGTCCCAAAGAAATTTAAAATTTCAATGTACCGATTGAAAATAATTTGAGAAATTTTCTAGACTTTCATGTAATAAAACCCAAAAATTTAAATTAAAAGTTTTCTTGGAATACTCAATGAAAACTTCCATCATGTTGAACAAAAATCCCAAAGTTTACAAGATCAATTGTAAAAAATTCGAAATGAAATTTTATCATGAATCTCACTGATTGAGAAAATTATATTAGGTTTTATTTTTTATTAATATCATTGCATTTCTTTGTTATTCTTTTATTACTCTTGTAATTTTGAATGTTTGTTAAAAATTCATATGATTTTTAAAAATCTTATAAATTCATATTTTCCTATCAAATCTTATAAATTCTATTAAAATCCTTTAAAATTCAATCTTACGAAATCTTGATTGTAAAAAAAGTTTTTAAAGTCCATCTAATTCTAGAAAGTATTTTAAAAAAGTCTTTTAAAATCATAATCCAACACACCCCTTAAAGGATCAAGAAACTGAAAAGTGAGGGAGCCACAATTTTTGGTTGAGGGGACGGAATTATGTTATTTAAAATTTATAATTAAAGTAAAAATATATATTTAAATAAAAATACTTACATTATATAAATTTATTATATAAATAGCAATATAATATAATATACATAAATATTTAAATCAATTAGATTGACTACAAAATAAATTTTATTTTATTTATTTTATATTGATACGGAATTTGGATAGACATCAAACATATTTAAGATTGGCTATAAAATAAAATAAATTTTATCATGTTTAAATTTACTTTGTTTGGCTTGTTTATTTATTATTTATTGATATTTAGATATTTATTGAATTGCTGCGGATTTAGATTTAGGTATGTATTTCTCGAGAGATATAATATGTCAATATGGAGGTACTCCAAGAACAGTGATATGAACGAACGCTTAGAGAGAATCACTGTTAGTGATATCGCAGAGAAGACTACGAAGAAGGGAATGGTTTCTAGAGTAACAACTTCTAAATGTGATAGAAATCAGGTGCCTCATTTGTTAGAGAATATATATAGAGTAACAACTTCTAAATGTGATAGAAATCAGGTGCCTCATTTGTTAGAGAATATATATATATATGGGAATGAATATTCCTCAATGATAAGAGCGAGAGGAGAAGGTGAGCCAAATCATTAATCTTTATCTCCACTATTGTGGTGAGGCGTTGCCTCACTATTATGGGAATACAATGGTGAGTTGTGCAGCGAGAATGAGAAGAGGATCCCTTGTGGTGAGGCTTTAATATTCACTCATAAGTATAATCTAGAAAGACCTCTATTGGGCTTTTTGATATTTGACCCAATATGTTGGGCTTGTGAAGGCTGGCTAGAACATGTACCAAATTTATTTGAGATTGGTTATAAAGCAAAACCAATTTTATCATGTTGGAATATATTTTTTATCCAATTTTCAAATTTCGATTCAATTCTTCTTATCTTATTTATTTAATTATTATATATTAATATTTGAATAGATGTCAAATATATTTAAAATTGATTAGAAAATAAAATTAACTTTTTTTATGTTTGAATCTACATTTTACAAATTTGCTTTTTTTTATATCTTTCTAATACATTTTATGTTTTTATATCTTTAAAACTAATTCAACATTACATTCTAACAAAATTAGGGAAAACATAACAAAGAACTCTTATAATAACATGATGGATGGTGTCAAGTATGACTGCTCAACCACTATTTGAACATTTTATGGATCATCACTATATGTAGGGGACTAAATAAGCTAGGTTAGACTTTGACTTAAATAGGTCAGACTTGTGTAAAAAATATTAGGTCTGATTTGGCTTGTTAGTTTGTGTAGGCCCCAAATTACAAGTCTGACTTGACTTCTATTTAAAAAATAAACTAGTGATTATCCGTGCGATGCCCAAGGGAAAAAGAACAAAATCGTTGTCGGTCGTTGGTGTGTCGTCTTACTGGTAAGTCCATACGTTGATATTGATATCAAGCTCTTAACAATAACATGGTAATAAAAAATAATTGTATTGTGTGCTAATTTTGAACTTCAAAAGGCTGTAGCATTGACAAAGAAAAAAAAGTAAAATAAAATTCTGTAGGATTCTCACATTTAACTGTACCGATTAACCTTCACCTACAATTGTAAAATTGATAAAATTTGTTCTTCTTAAGGGGGAACAGAAAGTGACGAATCTTATACTATTTTGTAGGAAACATGTCTAGTTGGTTTAAGTTCTAAAACAACATTATGTGTTAAAGGGATTATTTGATAAAATACGATAAAGAAGCAAGCCTAAGTACAATAACACTATTTTGCATGACAACAAAAATAAAAATTTAAAAATCTAGTACATCCATTAATTACGAACAACACCAAAAAAACATAAACTCTATATATTACAAAATTCAATTATTTCACTATCTGCAACACAATATTCACAAGTAATATCATTCTTTTCGTCATCTTCGTCTCGGTCCAATTGTAATTGCTTGTTTGAAACCTTTTCACGGTTGCATCTGCTGGAATTGCACCAAGATTTGTCATGATTTTGAACGGGATGTTTATGCACCCACAAACTTCGGATAACAGATTTGGCGCGCTCTTTGATTTGTTCAAACTTAGTCATCTTTTTCAAAGAACAAAAAATTTAAAATCCTACATTTTGTTCATTCTGATCGTTGCCAATCATCAAAAGCATACAATAAATGTATTTGGCTTCATCGTGTCCATTCTGTGCTGCTATGTTCAAATTTTCAAGCGCCACCTTATCGCGCAAAGAACAACAACTCTGTTGGTAATACTGTACTATTCCTTCACGGCACAAAATTTCTGGGTTGCCACTTTCTCTACAACGTTTCAAAAAATATTATTGGCGATCTCTGTTGTAATGTTCATCTGGTGTCATTACCCATTCAAACAGCCCCTTGTATTCCTCGTCAGGCTCACCATGACAATTGTTGATTACTTCGTGTACAAACGGTCTTTGCCCTGAAGCCAAAGTCATTGGCAAACATGCAAATTTCTCCAACGATGTATGTTTTATACACCGAATTATGCTCTGCAAGATTTAAAAAATGTTTGCAACTGACTTTAACGTTCGAAATGTCTTCGATAGAATGGCTCGCAACCTTTTCGAAAATCTTCAATAACAATTCTACTGGAAGAGTTTTGATGTCATCCATGGTTTTCTTCATGTTGTTTTGGTTTGAAAATGTCAGATTATGAAAGTGGGAATATGATAAAATGAAAAAGGGAATATGATAAAATGAATATATAATTTTCTGGTACCATTTCACTTTTATAAGTCTCTTCAATCTCTTTAAGTAATTATTGTTTCTATTTTCCTATGATGGATTTAAGATTATTGTTTTTGTTTGTTTTTTAAATCAGTCACTTCAACTTCCAGGAACTAATGTTATGACCTTTGGTCTTTAGAGACTGTAGAGCAGATTTTGTTTAGATTTTGTGTAGGTGGTTTTTTGTTCCTTAATGATAATTGTCAGCTGCAACTCCTGCGTCACGATTTCAGCACGTCATTTAAGAAGTGTCTCGGTTATGAAAACATTTTCCATCCACGTTTTATATCCACATTTTGTCAAACTCCTCGATTTCTCCATTAAAATTCAGAACAGTGCATTGTTTATTGGTTATAAAAAACAATATGCAACAGCCGCGTTTGATTAATGACGTGCCTCCATATTTCTAATGAACAATTTTGGAAAAAGAGATAAACGTGTAAAATCTTGTGGAACTATTAATGTTTCACGGAATACTAAAAGGCTTCATAATAATCATTTATAAAAAGGGAAAAGTGTTATGGAACAACGTGTTCTGCATAACCATTATAACCTTCTAAAAGCTATAGGAAGACGAAAAGACATAACCATATAAGGGAGAAAATCTTCAGTCCTTGTCAAAGGAAACACGCAAAACATGCAGAAATATTTTTCCAACGCAAAACATGCACACAAATTATATGAACGCAAAATGCAGAAACATTACACCTTATCTTCACAGTCCTATTCAAAGAAATGTTAAGTTCAGAAACATGATACGAAATCTATAAACAAAATGTATTCAGTTCATCATTTGCATCGCTGGGTTGCCGCTCTCATAACAACGTTTCAAAAATTTCACTTTTTGTTCCTTGTTGAACCGTTTCAGAGAAGACAATTCAAACGCATACAATTCAAAATCCAAAACTTTAACACAGAAGCTGGATTCATCATCAACATCCCAATGAAAGACTGCTTTCATGAACCATTTTCCATGTATGACTTTGAAAACATATCCAAGGACACATGTCTATAGTCAAAATCGTGCTCCGCAACTTGCTTGAAATACTTGCAGCTTAGTTTCACGTTGCATATGTCCTCAAATGAATGAGATGCCACACTTTCAAAAATGTTCAACAACACCTCTCATGGAAGAGTTGTGATGTGAGACTCTGATTTTTTCATCTTGCTTTTCTAAGAAAAACTCTCTTACTGCTTTTTTACTTATAATACGGTAGGTTGCAGAAAAATTAAGAACATGAAGAAGGTTGGCTGTTGTTATAAACCATTTAGACATCGGTTCATTTAGGGACACATCTATTCGATATCATTAATTGCTTAAGACTTAAATATGGGTTGTATAAAAAACATTAGTTTCAATCAAATTTAAAAAAAGTTCCTTCACAATTGGTTACCAAATTCGACTGTACAAATTTCAATGTATTTAATGGGACGTGACTTATGTTAATTTTTCGATGAAAATTCTTATCAAAAAAACCAAATACTTAGTCACATGTGCAATACAACGATCAAAGAAGTGAATACCTCATTCTCATTGATTCCAAAGATATTTTTCATGAATAACATCATCTACATAATATGCTTATATATTTCATAACCAAGCATAAGCTCTATTCAACGATACCTCATTATTCTTGATTCCCAGGATATCATCATCGAATAATAATATCCAAGTGATAGCTAATACATGTCATCAACAAGCATAATTTCGATGCAACGTTTCCATAAATAGTCATCTTCTACAACACGAAGAAACTGTCTGCAAGTTAACGTTGTAAATATCAACAATCCCATCAGCAGAAACCCTTGCAAAAATCTCCAACAATAACTCGTATGGAAGATTTTGAATGTTCTCCTGTTGTTGTTTCTCAAACCTTCTCTATTTTTTTGTAGAAGACTCAGCCATAGTAGGAGAAAGATTTCACAACTGATTATAGTAATTTGGTTTAATTTTTGCTATGGGAGTCCACATTACTATTTGCATTCTTTTAAAGAGGTTAACCAACATTTGTTGGAAATGAATAATCAACCTTCTCGAGAAATGGCATGTGCATTAAATAACTCGGTAATGGGAAAATATTTTAATGAAAAACCTGCATTCAACATTATGGGATGCAGAACGTTTTTTTTCTTACAGTAGGAAGAATTAAAACTGTGAGGATTATAATGTAGAGAAAGAAAATTGATATTTGATGGCCACTATATTATGAAAATGGGCATCTACACAATATTCATTTTTATAACTTAAAAAAAAGGAAAAAGCTCATTCATAAGGTTGATGTAAACGGGCGAGTAACCCTTAATTAATATTTTAACCCAATAACTTAACGTTCTTATATCATATAAAATGAACTTATAAAAAACTTCTGAATCAGAAAAGATACAAAAAAGAAACTTAATGGACAGTTTCATATTTCATGGAAAATTTATCCTAAAACGATGAATACAATCAATGACAGCACAACACGCTCCATGTTGATTTATTCCAAATGCGTTTTTTATATTAGAACATCATGAACACGGTTTTAAATAGCTGTAGCAAGGAACATTTGTATTGCTGCTTTCCAGAAATAATTGTCTCCTACAAAACAATGAAATTGCTTGTAAGTTAGTTGGACGTTGACTAATATATAATCACTGTCCACAATGTTTAATCAAACGTAAAATTAATCTAAAAATAATTTACATGTCATAACCTCCAAATAGATTTTAATTAATGGTTCAACAATACCAGTTACATAATTTGTCTCTCCAGCAGATGTCTCTAAAATCAACATGTAAACTATAAAAGAAAAAAATTCATCATATGTTAGTACAATATATCATTTACCAAATAAATAATATAAGAACTGCATAGGAATTGTCACAAGTATTATGAAATGTTGTTTTTTCCTGTAGAATTCATAATAGTGTTTTAAAAATACAGTATAAATACAATCAAAACTCTACACTTAATAAACTTTTGAAAAAAATGGAATTTAAGGAATGTAGATGTTACCTGTACCAAACAGCAATGTTATATCCCCTACACTTAACGAAATAAACTACACTAATCTTTGAAATACTTCTTTGTATACTATGTTAAAGGTACGGTTTGTAACACAACCATCATCATCAAGTATCAAAATCTTCAATCCCTGTTTGCTCTTTACTCTAGATAGTGCCACATATAATTGTCGATGAGTAAAGACAGGCCTAGGTAAATAAATTCCAACATGAGAAAACGATTGGTCTTGACTCTTATTGACTGTCATGGCAAACGAAACCACAAGGGGAAATTGTCTTCTTTGGAAATTTACAGGAAAGTTATGACTTGAGGGGCTCATCGTCATTCTAGGGATTAACACATTTTCTCCTATATTACTTCCTGTAAGAACAGTTGCCTCAACTACATGATTGCCTAATTTTGTAATAAGCAATCTTGTTCCATTGCATAAACCTCTTGACGGGTCAATATTTCGCAATAACATGACCAAAACTTTAATCTTCAGAATTAATTTATGATCAGGCAGCCCAGAACATGAGAAGGTATTTAAGATCTCAGGTGAGAATTCATCATCCTCAAGTGAAGAATTACCATCTTGCTTCAAAATATTATCTGAACTTAAATATATCCTTTATTCACTTGGAATAAAAAACATTAAGTTCTCATTCAAGATAGAAACATCTGCCAATTTTGGAGTCAGAATGGCACGTTCTTTAAAGAACGTGGGATCTAAAATATGATCCAAGATATCAGGGTACACAAATTCAATCAAATCTGATAGTGGATCTGGTGATTCTTTAATCAATAATTCATCAGGAATTATTATAATAGATTCTCCATCAACATCGTCTCCGAGAACACCATCTCCTACTTTAAGAATCCACTCAGAAAAATCTTTTATCTCCGTTAAATTGTGAATGTTACTTCCACAACTAAGATGCATGTTCTTGGTCAAAGTTAGTAAATGACAATGAGACCAAAGATAAGAAGAATTAATGGTTGCCTGGACTATATCTTGTCTGCTACCATGAGGAATAACGGGTAATATTTGCCAAAAGTCAGCTCCAAGAACAACAACTTTGCCACCAAATGGGTTATCAACACAATTGCAATCAGAAAATCTAAGAACATCTCTAAGGGTTTTGTCCAGAGCCTCAAAGCAAAATCTGTGTACCATTGGGGCTTCATCCCAAATGATTAGCTTTGTTTTCGACAGCAGTTCTGCAATATTAGAATTCGACTTTATATTATAGGTTGAATCCTCAGTGATTTGAATTGGAATACGAAATCTAGAGTGTGCCATCCGGCCTCCAGGAAGCAAAAGTGAAGCAATTCCGTTAGAAGTGACATTAAGTACAATTTCACCTCTTGATATGATAGATGCTGACAATGTATTCCAAATAAATGTTTTTCATGTACCCCCGAAGACGTATAGAAAAAACAATCCTCATGTACCCACTGAAATTGCTGAAATGATCTTGTCATAAACAACTTTTTGCTCATCGGTGAGGGAACTCATTAGTCTTTTATGCTCTTCCACCAAAAAAAAATCTGTCATACGATAATTCATCAAGCACTAAGCGATTTTGCATATCAAGCAAAGATTGACCAATGATACGGGGCATTGAAGGGTAATCTGAAAGGCATTTTCCATTACTTTGTAGCACTTTATCAATTTCAGCAAGTGTTATGTTTTTTATTTGCTCTTCTGCAAGAATTGCATATGTAGAAACATGAAATACAATTAAAAAAATAACAATTGAAAGAAAAAACTAACAGGACTTATAGCACAATACTTCACAGAAAAATGCTTATATACTAAATGACGTCTATTTACCGTATGTTTTTAAATTTTTTTATGTCGGTTGGGATTGAGAATTAGACAATAAAGTAATAAATAATTAAAAAAATCATCATAATGCATGTAATATGTGCACAATGAATACCTGGACGTCCTACTATTTTCCTATGTCGATAAAGAACATCGTCAGACAGAAATTGCCAACACTTTACCCAAACATTTTCAGGTCTATTCGTTGAGTTACCAAATAACAATATAGCAAATAGACATCTTAGATAAGCCGCTGACTGCCAAGAACTTGCTTCCTTAATTGCATCAATGTACTCATTGTCATCATCCAAAAGTCAAAGAGAATAGCAGGCATCCTTAAATGTAGGAAAGAGCACCCCATTGATAGTTCTCAGGTCATCATAACTTGTGCAACCCTTTTTAAAATTAAGAAGCATTCGAAGATAGGAATCTTCTCCACTATTGGCAGAAAAATGATTTATTCTTCCAATTGAAAATTCTTTTTTCTAGGATGCCATTCTTGACTATCTGCATTATAAACAAAATGAGTTGGATATTCGGCATAAGTAAGATGCCTCCTTTCTGGAAATATTTTATTTGCATCCATCCAAGCCTGAAAAATTGATCGTCTGGTCTCCTCCCTTGTCTTTACTTCAGATATTGAAGAACTATCACGAAAAACAACAGTTTTTTCATCGGGTAAGTGAAATGGCAATCTCATCATAGGAGAGTTTCTGTAATGGATTTCGAATCCACATATTCTCCAAGCAGCTTCACATGCGGATACATACCTGACATAAATAAGTATGATATCAAACGTGCTTTAGTAAAAAAATAATACATGTATAGGACGTCAAAAGCTAATGGAGATTAATTCCACTACCTGCAATCGTAAAACATTTTAATTTCATCTTCTGAATGATGTATAGCAACAGTAACTCTATCATTCCCTTTATGAATGTATTTAAAAAGATATTTAATAGCACTACTCTGACAGTTGTATTCAACATTTATATGAGCCTGATACTTTAAAAGGAGTTTTGCATTATAAGGCACAACAAAACGATTATCAAGCTCAACACCATTTTTCTTTACAACTCTCCCATTATCTCTTCTCTTGTAATGAGGAAATCTGTCATCGTCGATAATTGTACGGGAACAAAGACCTTTGGGAAATTTTTTTGAACACTTTCCCTCCTTCATGCAAGGTGACTTGTAATTGTTAGGACAACAGGGACCATGCATCATGTAACTTGTGACAACAACAAAAAGAGCAGGATGGGTTTCCTTGTTAGGAATTTCTGCTGAAATCAATTTATCAATATCCAGTCCACTATCAGGCTTGTTAGAATGGTTCAAGAACAATAGAATATGAGCATGAGGAAGTCCACGTTTTTGAAATTCAATTGTGCAAACATCTGTTATATTGAAATAAAAGAACAAAAGTAATAAGAAGAAAATAATATAGTGAGTACCTCATTGAGTTTTTTTAGGTTCAAGTAAAGTTCCTGAAAATTAATTTTACCAAATACTTACATGCATTAACTCTGCTAAGAACATGTTCCTTTTTTAAATCATGAAGCAATTGGTCCAATTTGAATTTGAAAACTCTGCAAAGAATATCAGAACGATCTTCAGGGTTCAAGTTCTGGCCCTAAGAAACCGTATAATTTCTGGCCATTTAGGATTGCAGGTAATTGTTATAAAAAGATGAGGATATCCAGCCCAACGGCAATTTGCAAAAGCATCTTTACAATTTTCAGCCATATATCTTGGTCCTCCTGTGTGTTAGAAGAAGGAATAATAATACGCTTTCCAGTTCTAGTTGCTGCAGCTTCACCTTTATTCCATGCATGTATAATATTTTTGTACAACTCTGCCTTGAGTTGATTTTGATTATGGCGGATGAAATTAAGACGGTCATACTCAACCATAGTATAAGCATCAACCAGGAATTGCTGGAAAAGTTTTCTTGAGTGATGAAGAACTTGGGACTCCCCTGATCTCATTTGAAGTGTAAATGAAAAGAATTCTTTCATGCTGATAGTTGACCTTGGGTTTGTACTACCCCTGGAAGTGGAAGTACATTGGACATCATCGCGATAATCATCCTCTACATAAGGAAATAACAAAGGAAAAGTTCGATTTGTGTCTCCACAATGATGTCTCTGTCACCCATGGCGTTGTCTATATCTCCAAAGATCAAAGCAGCAACTTCAGATGCAGAGGGAAAATTATAAACTCTTCCATCACTGCCACACTTTCGAATAAGCCTCAACTTCACACCATTAAGGTTACCTTCCTTATAATGGTCTCTAGCATACCGAAAAGATTGGGCAATACTGTTGTGCTTATCTAACATTTCCTTCAAAGACTTGACAATATCGGGATCAAGGATGTCTTCATTGTTAGCAGGACTGCATTTTTAATACATTGGAATCGTTAGTCAATTAATTATAATAACACAAATAATACAATCTATATACAAATAACATGAAAATAACAGAAAGAGTAATGCCTTAGAAAACCCAATCTGTTGTCAATTTCATTATCGGTATCATATATATAAAGCTGAGAAAATTTTGGAGACTGACTATCAGGCAGAATAAGGCTGCCCATTAAATGATGAACTTGTCCTCCAACTCTAAAATAGTAAGGTCCAGAACCTTCATTAACCGATACATCAACTCTTGCACCGAAGGAGGTGAAGGAAAAAATCATGTTGTACGTTCGGATATATCGTAAAAAATGCCGACTCCTTATATTTGAATTATTGTGCAGTTGAAGCAATGTATCTGGAGCCATTTTTAACAAAGGAAGTTGAACTTTTCCATTACCGCAGCACAAACCAAACTCTGGCATGCATGATTTTCGATCCTTTCTAAGTCTCTCTTCATACCACATATTTGCTCCACAACACCCACAGATAAAAGTAGGAGCCCCTACGTCCCAATAGTCTAAATATATGCAAATAGCACAAAGTCATATTGCATAGATAATTATAATTCGTAATAAAAAAGATAAATTTAATTTAAACAATAACCTTCACTGACAGAGGCGATGTCAGACACAGTATGATCATTTGAATTTTTATCTGTAACGAAAAGGAAAGAGTAAAAAATTTTAATAAAACATAACTGAAAAATACCTTTCTTTCACAAACATAATTAAAAAACATTGGGCGAAATAATATACAATCCACAAAGGTGAACTTACTTTGTTGACAGGCATGAGTTGAAGTACTACTCGGACAGTAATCCAACCCTGACACGGATTTCACTTTAGATATCACAGCAACAGTTGAACGCACGGTGATCATATCCTCAGCAACAATTTCTATTTAAACATTAAAAATGCGGTTTGGAAAAATTATTAAGTATAAAATTAGAAAGAAAAAAAGGAACATAACTATAGAATAATTCATATAATATTCTCATTCTGCTGACGATGTTCTGAGACATTGAAATTCATAACCATGTAGTAATTACGCAGTAACAGGTTAATTAAAAGGAAAAATAACCTGTTAAATCAGGCATTCTACTAATATTGAATGCGTTTGTAAATTTCTTTGAATTCTTCCTCTGACCAATGATACTTTTGCTTATCTTCCTAGCGTTTTTGCTATCTACAAAAAAAATAAGAATTATAGTATTATAATCATAATAAAGTACAATATTTGATCATCTAATTATATAACACCATATATCGAAAACATGAAAGGATTTTGATATTAAACATATCTTGAGATGGTTTCAAATTATTAACTACTTCCGCAATTGGGTTCGAGCACGGCGAAAGGTCCTCTACACAAAATTTAGAACATAAGGGCTATTTTCACGTTAATAATATTAGGAAGTTATCTCACAAAATTCATAAACAAAGTTAAAGAATAAATTTGCAGACCATTAGAAATATCACGAAGAGGCTGTGAACAACTAATTCCACCATTGTGCATATTGGTTAATTCAGAAAGGCTGTTTTTTGAAAATAACAAAAAGTAAATTTGTATGATGATGTACAATAACTTCAAAGAAAAAGATTATTCAAGTTTTTCATAAATTAAGATATGACAGAGAAGACTTACGTTCCAACATTGGAGGCAGAACACGGAGAAATATTTTCTTGACAATATGAATAGTAACCATCAGAAACGAACAAAAAATTTATAGAGGAATAACAACACCACATTGGAATATCATGCAGAATAATAATTTAGTCATACTAATTGACAGAAAATTTACAATACAATCCGTAGGGGAGGAATTACATAAGGACTTATTCAAACAACTTGTCTTTTTTTTATTTCTCCAAGGACTCTCTGTTCATAAAAGGAACAATGATGGTAAACAAAAATGAAGAGCGACTGTGATGCTATATAACAAAGTCAGCAGAAAAGTATGGTAAACATAATCAGAGAACATAATTCATTACCATTAGAAATATCACGAAGAGACTGTCTATTGCCACTCAACTCATTCCCTATATTTGTTATTTCTGAAACGCTAAATGGTTAAACAAAAATTTAAAATGAAAAATAATAATAAAACGTATGTAGATAATATTATCACTTTCTGTAAATGAAAAAACGGCAAAGAGAACTTACCTGCCAACGAGAGAAGCAGAAAATGTAGGAAGATTTTCTCCACGGTCATCATAACGCTTATCAGATGGAAATATATCTAAACGAAGTAAATGAAGCGTATTATTTTTGCCGTACCTATCAACGGAAACGTTTCATGTCTGGGTCTTCTCTTTCGCGAAGGCGTTTTGAATTCTGATAGAGGGTTACTCATTATGGTGAGCAAATGAAATAAGCAAACGTATCAGATGATTTGGTAACACCCCATGTTAACCCGGTTTGTTAACATGTCATCGTATTAAGCCACGCTTAATTAAAATTTGCGGAATATCTTTTTCTGTTCAATTATGACGTCATTATCATTACCAAATCGAATTACCTAATTCATTTTCAAAACATTTCCTGTATATAAATTGCAAATAGACAGCTAACTGAAATACCTCATAAATAAATAAGTGAGTATCTAAGTCACGGATCTACAACACGTAGCCCAGACATAATCCTGATACATTATTACAACACAGATCTAAACTAAGACATAGTCAATCAAAGTGGCATGGACAATCCCCATGCTCACCAAATAAGGCAACAGAGACAAACATAGTCTCCACAACAGCAACATAATAATAACTAGCTAATAACATATCATCAGCAGATATAATCCAGCATCCAAACAAATCATCATATAAACAGCAATATCAGCTAAGCTCCGGCCTCCTGCCGCTAGAGGTCTCAACCCCCGCATTAACAGAACCTGAAATATGTTCCCCAAACGTGGGGTGAGATCTCCAAACAGAAATCTCAGTAAGACAAGGGGTCCTCAAGGATCTTCCACCCCAAGCTCACTTACATGTGCAATATAAGTTCCAAAAGCAGTAATTCAATATCAGTTCTAAAATCAGTGCAATGCAGCAGATAATCATGTCATGTGTGTTATAGCTATTCTACTGATCAGAGAAGTGCAGGAATACATCTATTACCCACACAGTATACGCCCATGCTGTACCCGCCCCCAGGACTACCCAATAGCTTCCTGGCTAGGCGAAACACCACATACATATCATAAGCATTTTGCACTTAACAGCTCCATAGCATTTCAATAAAACAGTACATGAAAACACATCATGCATATAGACCATCCCCCCATGGGATATGGTGGAACAAACAATGGCTAAACCGAGGACACGAAAGCTTACCTTGCAAGCTAGCTATCCAGGCCAAGAGTCCACACAAGCTCAAGGTCCACACACAGCACAATCACAATCTGTTAAGACCAATAACAACATCAATATTTATACTCTACAAGCATACGATATAAAGACAACGTCTTTCCTTTGCGTTCCAAGTCTTAAGGCTTCTCACAAAGCCACAAGTCCTTAATCCCTTTATTCTGACTTGACTTGATCATTACATAAGTTCAACTTCCACAATCTAGGGTCCACAAACCCATAACTCAGTTCTGTATGAACAATATCGTTACTGTTCACGCAAACCCAGAATATCCGGATATTTGTCGAGGCCATATCCGGATATACCATATACGGATATCACAAGACCCCATATCCGGATATCATATCCGGATACCAGTATCCGGATATATCGCGAAAGAATGTAGTTCTGCATTTTCGCGAAGATATCACCCAAAGGTCCAACTTTTACCATTATTATACATCCAAGAATCCATTTTTAGGCATATACAGGTTCATATACGTGTTGGTTACTTTATTTTAACAAATTACATGCCAAGACTCAAGCTTTAACCCATTAAAACTCATGCTCAAGGTTGATGACACTTACCCAAGCTCAAAACAAAGCAAGAAGGTGCTCTTGGAGCTCACCAACCAGCTCCAAAGATTCTGACTACAAGGTGCACGAAAATGGCACACAAAGATGGGTTCTTTCTCTTCAAAGATGGCTCCTTGAAGCTCAAAATGCCATGACAATGGCTTCACCCCACCCAACTCTCAAACTCAGCATAAAACCCCAACAAACAGCAGCCTTCCTTATCAGAAAATGGTCTTTCTCACACCCCCAAGGTTGCTCTCAAGTGTTTAAAGGCTTAGAGGTGAAGAATCCATCTTAAAAGTGATGTCTTGACTAGTTCTATGGAGGAAACGCAAAAGCTTGGTGAGGGAGAAGAGAGTTCAGAAAATGAAGCACAAGGAACTCACGTAGCAGCCAAATTATGGCCTAGGGTTTTGGGCCCAAAGGCTATTTATAGTCCGCTTAAGCTTAATCGCGCAGTATTAGCATTAATAGCTACGCTTATCATTTTAATCTCAAATTTAGGATTCTGAATCTACTTATTTTTCTAAGATTTTTCATATTTTTATTTTATTTTTCGCAGCACCTTTCCGGTATGCGTTTTTCCATAGCCAATATCAGTTCTGACACCAGTTCTCATTATTTTAACTTGAAACTTGTTTTACAGGTCCTATATATTATTCTAGTGACATATACACACTTTTCATAATTTTTCGGGATACTTCATCGGTACGCATTTATATCGAGTAGCAGAACCGGTATCTGCACTTTTCGTCAGAAAAGCAACTTTCAGCATTATAAAACACTTACCATAATTATTTAAGCTTTATAATAATTATTAGGGTCAATTATGGAATTATTTCCTAATTTCTCATAATTAATTAATTAACTTCCTTAATTAACGATGCAAGTTCTTACAATTTGGCTGGGAGATTGGATGAGATATCAGCGAAACAGCCAAGGCTTTGTTACTGTGTCAGTCCAAACAAAGCTTTTACTTCATCCTAAAGAAAGTGGACCTTGTGGTTATTAAAAAACTCTTCATTAGTTTTTAGTTGCATTAACTTAGTTTTTGAAGCATTTGAAAAGTTAACACAAAAAGAATTGGAAAAACAATTCATATTCGCTATTAGAAAAAAAAACTATAGTTACATGAAGAAAACTACATTTTACTGCAAAATATAACAACAACATTATTGTAAAAATTAAGAATTGTAAAAAATAAGAATTGATCATCTTCAAACCCAACATGACATAATTATTTTTTCCATTATTTTTTCGAAGCACAAATTAATCAATAGTTAGAGATTTCCACTGGTGTAGCAAGGTAAATATGACACGTACGTTGATACAAAGGAAAAACTTTGTAGCAATCTTAATTCATTGCTTATAACTTCCTTTGTCTGTTATTGCGAATTTAAAAATCTTATTAATATGTTTTTTTAATTATGTCCTGACATATAATTTTGAAAAGGTTTTTTTGACATACAAAATTAAGAAAGAAACACTCTAAATTTAAACTAGAAACTGGCAATGGAAAAAAGAAAAGCATTGTATGACCGCCAAATTTATTCTGATGCGTTTACATATGTTGTTTATTTTATACACATTGTAGCGACAAAGGCAATAGAATATCAGCGACAATACATATTTGCAATTAGAAAAATAAAAAACAATTACATAAAGAGAACAACGTTTTACTGCAAAATACAACAACATTATTGAAAAAAATAAGAATTGTAAAAAATAAAAATTGATCAACTTCACACCCAACTTGACATAATGAATTTTTCCATAATTATATCAAAGCAGCAATTAATCAAAATGTCAGAGATTTGCACTGGTTAAGAGTTAAACTCAAATATTATCAGAGATAAGATAATGGAAAACAAAGAAAAACCCTTGAAAAAAACAATAAAATTAAACGCCTCCCATCATGATTATAAAAAAAAAATTAATCTCAGCAAATGCAATACAATAATCACATTTAGCATAATCACAAACGCCTCCCATCTTATTAATATTTTTTTTAATTATGTCCTCACATATAATTTTGAAAAGGTTTTTTTGACATAACAAATTAAGAAAGAAACACTCTAAATTTGAAACTACAAATTGCCAATGGAAAAAAGAAAAGCATTGCCTGACCGCCAAATTTATTCTGATGCGTTTACATATGTTATTTATTTGATACACCATTGTAGCGACAAAGACAATGGAATATGAGCGACAATACATATTCGCAATTAGAAAAATAAAAAAATTACATGAAGAGAACAATGTTTGACTGCAAAATACAACAACATTATTGAAAAAAATAAGAATTGTAAAAAATAAGAATTGATCAACTTCACACCCAACATGACATAATGAATTTTTCCATAATTATTTCAAAGCAGCAATTAATCAAAATGTCAGAGATTTGCACTGGTTAAGAGTTAAACTCAAATATTATCAGAGATAAGACAATGGAATACAAAGAATACCATCTAAGCTCATTTTGATGGAAAAATACCATCTGTTCCCTCATCTGATGAGCAACTTCAGCATGAAAATCACTTGTTTTACATCTTTTTGACAAAAACACAGTGGAGGAACGGATGATGACGTAATCCCTTGGAAAACATATTAAAAGGGGAACAAATTGAGCGCATTTATTGCACCTGCTTCACTCATTTAATGCTTCTGATCACTTTGCAGGAAATGTGGAAACAAAATCTCCATAAAGCTAAGGCAGTGCATCAATTAAACATAAAGAAACGTGCACAGCAAGGAATAAAGAGTTCTCATTGGCTGGGAAGAAAGCAAGACATGGGGGACTGCAAGAAAATGGCTAATCTCAACAATAATTGTCCCATCTAGCAAGTTGCAACCTTCTAAACACTGTTGCCACCGCCCCGTTCCTTCAGTCAAGAAACCAACTCCAAGGAATTTTACAAGATTGCCACTCACTCTTCTGCCTATAAATAGGACGTCCCAAACACGAAGACATCATCGAATTTCTAAGGGATTGACTTCCTTAAGAAGAAGATCACTTAGTATTTAGTTTGTAGTTAATTTTGTATAGTTGTAACTATAGTTAAGTGACAACACTTCTCCCTTATTCTGTATCACTCACTTGAGACTCCTAACGAGCATCAACCATCTTCTCCACTTTACATTTTGTTGTAATCTTTCTTGTTTTATTTCAATATAAGTGTTTCTTCTTTCCTTTCCACTCGTTTTCTCTGAACTGAATCTCGGGTCTATAAGACTTCAGTTTAGAATAATTATGTTTAAAGTAACAGCAATGGGCTGAAGTATCTGTGGAACGGATAAGCTGCAAAGTTCTTAAAAAGTTATTTTCAAAACTCTTGTACTGAAGCTTTTTGTATTTCTCTGGCTAAGTAAGCTATATTCATTGTGTATTAATGAAAATTGAACACATACTGAGAAAGGAATTTCCTTAAGGAAGGGATTTCAGACAGCTTAGCCAGTGGGGGAAGGTAGTGTTTTGGCAACAACACTATTGGTTACCTTAGGAATAAGGGGCCACTTCGTCCATTTTAAGGTTCTGTACCAAGTACCTGTTGGAGTCAAGGGAGCCATAGGAATATGGAAACTTGTGAGTCATCCAGTCCATGAGCTAAGGAATCAGAGTTGGCAGTTAAAAAATTGGGACAAAGCCAAAAAGTGCGAAGTCTTGAGCAGAGAAAATAACTATTTAAGAATGGAGCAGTGAACCCGTTCCTTGTGTTAAAACTGTTTTAAAACCATTCACCTTGTTGTCTCTTGATTATAGTTATTACTGTTTTATTTTTACTTTATTCAATCTTGTATCTATCAATCTCCAATGACTATTGTCATACCTTCTCTCATCAAGAAGGATCAAATATATAACGACGCGAGAAGTTGTTTGCCATCAAACTGAACCTGCTGTTCTTGAGGAACGTTGTCAAGACAGTAGGGAATGTTTGACCAGACAGTTCAATCACTAACTTTTCTTCTCATTTTCATTCTTTATAAAATAGTTTAAGGCATTATTTAGAGTTCTATCCTCGTAGGAACGATAATCTGGGCATTAATATACCCATTATTACTTGATGCGTGCACTTGCGCACTTGGGGTTGAAAGTAAGGGAACAAATCTGTTTCCCCTTGCTAATTTGAAATAGAGGAACATCCTCCATCAGAATATATATTTTTCCACCTACAGCAAACCACCCAACACCTCCCATCGTGATTTTACAAAAAAATTTAATCTCAGCAAATGCAATACAATAATCACATTTAGCAGAATCACCATCATCAAACATGTATGTCTCAAAAGCTGACAGTTCCTTTGAAACCCCTTTAGAGGTGCATGACCGAGAACAACTCAAAGAAAAGTTTGGAAACGATCCCACATGCTTTAGATGAAACATTTCACACGCAGTCTGCAATTTTCCAAGTCAGTGGACGCCTTTAAAGAACGAAAAATATCAAATCCAACATTTCTCTGGTCATGATCTTTGCCATTAATCAAAAGGATGCAATAAACATATTTTGCTTCTATGTGACCGCTTAGCGCCGCATTTTTCAAATTTGCAATAGCAATATCCTCAATAAATAAACTGGAATTATTTCTGAAATAGTTCATCATCCCTCGTCGGTACAACATTTTGGGGTTGCGACTTTCCTCGCATCTCTTTAAGAATAACAATTGGCGTTCCCGGTTAAAAACTTTTTGTGGACACAGTTCAAACTCGAAGAATTCAAAACCACACACTTTGGTGGTCTGTGAAAATTCTGCATCATTATGACTTTCTACTTCAACAACATGCCAAAAGGGTTTATTATGACTAATCCATTCCAGTCCACAGATTGCAAACCTCTCTAAGGAAGAATTCTTATACACCAAATTATGCTCTGCAATTCGTAGAAAATCCTTGCAGCATAGTCTGACGTTGCTGATATCCTGAATCGAATGTGACGCCACTTTAGCAAAAATTCACAATAACAAATCAATTGGAAGATTTTTGACGTCAACTATTCTTTTGTTGGATTTGGCTGAATAACAAATGGTTTGCTCTTTAAGAACATGTATGCCAACATTTTTTATTTGTATTGTTTCAGAACTCGCATTGATGACACAAATTCCATTAAATTAGTTGGCACTGTTATTAAAGAGCTTACAATTACCAAAATTTACAAACTCTTCGTATTCAGTATCTTGTTATACGTGGCAGACACGGTATGCAAAATTATATTATTAGCTGTGCAATTTATTAGTGTTTTAAAGAACAAACGACCTTTCGTAAACCAATGTGTCACCATCATTAATAAGAATCTCATTCGACGTGAACGTAAAGAGTATTAATCATGGTCTTTAGTTTCCAATGCAATAATTAATACTGTTACACTACAATAATGATGAAGTGTTAGAAACTGAAACACTCTTCATCAGCATAGCCGGCATTTGCACATACTTCAACAATTGCATGCGAAAAACGAACAGGTCAACACCTCAAAAGTAACTGTATGTGAACGGGCAAGTATTGATACGACATTGATACAACAGAATCTTGGAACTACCATTTCGTATTTTTAACGATAAATAAAACAGAAGAAATTTGAACACCCAGAAAAACTCTAAACGTCAACAAAAGATAATACACTGACATATCATATGGAGAAGTAATGGAAAATATTACAAACAATAACATAAACAAAACCATGAACACAATAAACCATAAAAACATTACAGTATTAATCCACTTGACCACAAAGCCTGGACATTAATAAATTCTTGTAATTCATAATCGGCACTACAATACTGACATGTATCTCCTTCACCACAACCATCGCATACACTTTTCTGCTTGCAAATCGTAGAATTGCACCATGAAAAGGACTGATGTGGAACCACTCTTCTACGCACCCACATGTGCCGTAAAAAAGCCCTTACTTGCTTCTTGCACTGATCAACATTGATGGCCCTTTTCACAGAACAAAACATATCTAATCCAATGTCTCGTTGCTCTTGACTATCACCAACCATCAAAAGCATGGAATAGACGTACTTGGCATCGATGTGACCATTCTGTGCAGCAATTTTCAAATACGTTAAACCCAAATTTTCCCTTAAAGAACAACAATTTTGTTGGAAATATTTAATTGTAACACCCCGTATATATCCGGTAATGTTATCATAGTATCGTATTAAGCTGCGCTTAATTAAAAATGTGGAATATCTTTTTCTTTTCAACTATGAAGTCATTATCATTACCAACTTGCTTATTAATTAATTAATAAAACATCGCCTGTATGCAATTGCAATAAAATAGCTAACTGAAATACCTCATTAATTAAAATAACATAAGTATGTCTCTAGTCACGGAACTACAACACGTAGACCGGACCAACTATCAGTTTATACAACTCAACTCAAAAGTAATAACAACATAGTGGCATGGACAACTCCCATGCTCACCCAAATAAGGCAACGAAGCCCAACATAAGTCTCAACTCAACAACAACATAAAGATAAGGGCAGCAACATAAAGATAAGGGCGGAAAACAAAAACAGCATCCAATCCAGTCATGCCAGCATAATATGAATAGCACAAAACATCAACTAAGCTCTGGCCTCCTGCCACCAGAGACATCAGTCCCATACCACCTGAACCTGAAATAAGCATTCCTCAAACGTGGGGTGAGATCTCTAAACAAGAAATCTCAGTAAGGCAAGGGGTCCTCAAGGATCTTCCACCCCAAGCTCACTTACATATGCAATATAAGTTCAAAAGCATTTATCATCATCAGTTCTAAAATAGTGCAATGCAGCAGATAATCATGTCATGTGTGTCAATTCTATTCTACTGGCCAGAGAAATGCAGGATTTATATACGTCTAATACCCACACATAGTGCAAGACGCCACTTACATCCACCCCGGATCACCGTCTTGTATGACGCCATATACTCAGGCTTACCATCAAGATGGAACAACACATGCATATTAAAAGCCATTACACATAAAGCTCAACAACATTTCAAATGTTCAAAGCATGTAACACATCATGCATATAACCATACCCCCATGGGACATGGTGGAACCACAATATGGCTAAACCGAGGACACGAAAGCTTACCTTACAAGCTAACACCCAAAGCCAAGAGTCCACAGCTCAAGTCCAACACACAGCAGATCACAATCTGATATGGACCAATAATAAATCAATAAACATGCACTACAAGCATACATCATAAAGACAACGTCTTTCTTACATTTTACGTCTTAAGGCTTCCCACAAAGCCATAAGCCCTTAATCCATTGATTCTGACTTAGTTAAGTAATTAGAGAAGTTCAACTTCATCAATCTAGGGTCCATAAACCCCCAAACATCAGTTCTGGATGAACAGTACGCTACTGTTCCTCGCAAACCCAGAATATCCGGATATTCCTCGGGGGCATATCTGGATATCACATATCCGGATATTCTTCGGAGACATATCCGGATATCCAATATCCGGATATTTCCAGAGATATATCTGGATATTTCGCGACAGAATGCAGTTTGCATTTTCGCGAAGATATCCTTCCAAGGTTCCATTTTTAACACTTCCAGAAGCTTAAACATGCATCTTAAGGTCCATTTAGATTCATATGACAGTTGGTTACTTGTTTAATCCATTAAACATACCAAGACATCAACTTTAACCCATTAAACTCATGAACAAGGTTGGTACAACTTACCAAAAGCTTAAACTCAGCAAAAAGGGTGTCCTTGGAGCTCACTACCAACTCCAAAGGTTCTGACTTCAAGGGTGCACGAAAATACCACCCAAGCAAGGATCTTTCTTCACAAAGATTGCTCCTTGGAGCTCCAACAACCCAAGGAAGCACTCCCACACCAACCAACACAGAAACAGCCCCTCTCCCTCACATGCACAGCCCTCTCAAACTCAGAAAAGGCACCTAAAGCACTCACCCATGCTCACACTCAAGTGTTTAGTTGATCAAGAAGAGAAACAATGATCAAAGATGGTGTCTTTGGTGAGAAAATGAAGAAGAAAGCCTTAGGACCAAGTGGGGAAGGAGGCAGCAGCCCAAGGCACAAAAACTCACGTAGAGTGGCTGAAGAATCAGCCTAGGGTTTAGTTCCAAGCACTATATATAGGCGGTTAAGTCACTAACACACAATATTAACTTTAATTTCTACGCTAGCATTTTAATCCCAAACTCAGGATTCTTAACCTACTCAATTTTACACGAATTATCATATTTTTTTATAATTTTCGTAACACCTTTTCGGTACGCGCTTTTCATAGCTAGTACCAGTTTCTGGCACCAGTTCTTATTATTTTGACTTGAAACTCGTTTTACAAGTCTTACATATTATTATAGTAATTATCATGCACTTATTATAATTTTTCGGGATACTTTTTCGGTACACATTTATACCGACTAGCAGAACTGGTATCTGCACTTTTCTTCCGAAAAGCGACTTTCAGCATTCTTAATCACTTACTATAATTATTAGAGCCTCATAATAATTATTAGGGTCAATTATGAAATTATTTCCTAATTTCACATAATTAATTAATTAATTTCCTTAATTAACGGTGCGGGTTCTTACAATAATCATCCCTTCGCGGTACATAACTTCTACGTTTCCACTTTCCCTACAACGCTTCAAGAAGTTTAATTGGCGGTCTTTGTTATAGGCTTCCGTAGGCAACAATTCCAAATTGTATATAAATCCATTGTACTGATCTTCATGTTCATTGTCACATACATTGTCTACAGCATGACGAAATGGTTTGTGTTTGGAAATCGAGTCTAACGCTGAACATGCAAATTTCTCCAATGAACATTGTTTATACACAACATCATTTTCTACTAGATCCTTCAACTCCTTGCAAGTTGCCTTGACGTTGGAAAGGTCCTGTATAGAATGGGACGCTACCTTTCCCAAAATCTCCAATTGCAAGTCGGATTGAAAATTTGTCAGAGATTCATCTGCGTCTTTACCTATTTTTGCACGTTTTGGATATGACGCTTCAGCCATTGACAGAAGTTATAGCAAAGAATCAACGATTTTGAAGATTCCACAAAAGAACGATGATTAAGGAACACAACTGAAAAAGAAATAACCCAACTTTCGTATATTTATAACCTGACAAACCATCAATGGATTAACACATGCAACGTTTGGGAAACCCATTCATTGAATGAAACAACGTAGCCCACCCAAACAGTTTGTGTTGGTATATTTAATTTTCAATTTCAAATTTCCAACAGACTAATTCAAAATTTAAGGGAGCAGTAAAAGGAATTGCATACAAAACGTCACCATTAATAATATTAAAACATGTTAATTATAATTTGGTATAATTAGGAATTTCAAACGACATCCCAAACGAAAATTGTGCCAAACATTTAATTAAACGATGTCTGCAAAGAACTATTTGAAACTACAAAATAAATTTCGTAACACGTCCTGATTTTTTATTACCTCTAACACTGAAAAATGTATTACTAAAGTCACGGGAAGATTTTGCAAAATTAAGAAACGAAGTTGATAACAAAATATTCAAAACAATACGTAAACAAAAATGACAAAGGTGGACACACGATCAATGTTAAACACACGATAAAAGGTAATATAATAAGGAAAATGTTCATAGATCAATACAACAATTAAACAAAAACATAGTTCCAATGAGATAGTTAGCAAATGTTGAACAATTACAAATTTTCTGTCTGCTGTAAGGTGTCACCAGCTTCAGCATCAAAACTGTGCAAAAATAAACAACAGAGGACACAGAGTGAGAAAATCAAATTATAAAATTTGTAAGACCAACACCTCTACCAAAATACAGTTCAATGGTAAAATTAACAATAAAAACTTAACTCTTTCTCCAACTTAATCTTTTTAAGAGGACGGACAACTGAACAATTATTTTTGTCTTCAACAACATCACTATACTTTACAGAAGGTGTCGACAGAGAAATATCAGCATCACCAGTACTCTCACAGGTTTGGCTCTGAACATCCTGTCAACGAAACCATTTTATAAGTAATTAACAGACGTTGTGGAATAAAATTATACAGTAATCAAATTTAAAAATTATGTTAATAATTCTAACTCACCATTGCTTTTGCTGACCCTATCGATACAATATTGTCATCATAAGCACTGTCAAATACAGAATCATCCTGATTTTTTTTTTGTAAATGAAACAAAGTCAAAACGCATGAAAAGTCCAAAGACAATTAAAAAGTGAAGAAATGTTAAATAAAAAACAACATACATTTGGATCTGCTGTGGTCTTTAGAAATGATGTGATAATACTTTCAATGATGCAAACTTTGGCCACATGATATTTTGGCTCCCTGTAGGCGTTCAAATTGCTTATTTTCACATTCACTTTAAATAACATGGATCTATCTTTCACAACGTTCAACTCTTCCGGATAATGCTCCAAATCCGCACCCTACAAAAAGAGTATATTTTCATATATTTTTAACAAAACAAAATATCAAGCAGTAGAATACCCCACTGTTATAAAAATTAAAAGTTTTAAGAACCAAACCCGCTTGAAATGTTGCTCGCGTAATTCACCAGCACTCACTCCTAACAAAGCAAGACAATCTCTATCAAACAGTACAAAAGAAGCAGAATCGCTGTTATCAACAACTCTGACCTGAACACTGAACCTAAAAAGATTAAGTTGTAATTTACATCAGTAACACTGAACCTGCATGATTAACTTTAAAAAAATGACAGCAAACAAAACCCTCCTTACTTCGGATAATATTCATCCCAATGTTTCTGACAGTTCTTACAATACAATTTCTCAAAATCTTCACACACTGAATATGGACATTTCTTACAGAACTTGTACCACCAATTGTACTTACTTTCGATGGATTTAATACTTCCATAAGTAATGCATGTAGTAACATCACTGCAATTCTTAATATCAGTAATAAATTTCCTTTCTATATCTTTTAGAAAATCATTTTCAAAAGAATATGAGGATTGGCTGGACAACTGAGTCAACCTCTGACTACTTTCGATCGGATCACCCGAAAGCCTAAAATATAAACATATATCCAAAAATTAGTGCATACAGCAAAAGCAATGCCTCCTAAAAAATACTGCAGCATACCTTTTTTTGAAATCTACGATCTCAGGCACATTGGAATCAAAAATTATTTTCATCGTATACTTTGTATTAGCTATTCCATTTTTCCTACAAAATTTATAAAAACTATACGAAATAAATAAAAGAAGAAAGAAAACAGTAAAACAAAAAAAATCGAGAAATACTATAACACCTCGTGTTAACCCGGTTTGTTAACATGTCATCGTATTAAGCCACGCTTAATTAAAAATGCGGAATATTCTTTTTATTTTAAATTATGACATCATTATCCTTACCAAGTTGAATCACTTAATTCATTTCCAAAACATCGCCTATATGAATATTGCAAAAGACAACTAACTGAAATACCTCATTAATTAATATCATAAATATGTCTCTAGTCACGAAACTATAACACGTAGACCGGACAACCTGATAGTTTATACAACACAGATAAGCTTAAACAAGACGAAAATCAAAGTGGCATGGACAAACCTCATGCTCACCAAATAAGGCTCAAGCCCAACAACAGTCTCAACTCAATAATCATAAATGACAAAAAACATAAATAGCAAACAAGTCCACAACATGTCAGCATACAACATAATAACATGATAACAACATAATTTAACTCAGCTCCGGTCTCCTACCGCCCGAGGTCTCAACCCCCGAGTTACCTGAACCTGAAATAAGCGTCCCCAAACGTGGGGTGAGATCTCTAAACAAGAAATCTCAGTAAGACAAGGGGTCCTCAAGGATCTTCCACCCCAAGCTCACTTACATGTGCAATATAAGTTCTAAAGCAGTTTACACAATATGTATAAGTTCCAAAGTCGGTGTAATGCACAGATAACCATGTCATGTGCGTCAATATAATCTACTGGCCAGAGAAAAAGCAGGAATACGTCTATTACCCACACAATGTGCAAGGCGCTACTTGCATCCACCCTAGTCTCACCATTTTGTATGACGCTATATACTCAGGCTTACTGTCAAAGTGGAAAAACACATGCATATTATAAGGCCCTTACACTTAACAATTCAACAACATTTCAAATCATCAAGCATGAAAACACAGCATGCATATAAACCATTCCCCTATGGGGTATGGTGGAACCAACAATGGCTAAACCGAGGACACGAAAGCTTACCTTGTAACCTAGCTATCCAAACCAAGAGTCCATACAAGCTTAAAGCCCAAACACAACAGAATCACAATCTGTTTCGGATCAACAATATATCAAAATACACACTCAACAAACCTTTGACATAAAGACAACGCCTTTCCTTACGTTTCATGTCTTTAGGCTCTTCACAAAGCCATAAGCCCTTAATCCCTTGATTCTGACTTAGTTTAATTATTACAGAAGTCCATATAAGTCAATCATGGGTCCACAAACCCAAAATGACATTCTGTATGAACAGTACCGTCACTGTTCCAAAATTCCCAGAATAT
Organism: Gastrolobium bilobum; assembly: GCF_033153095.1. Lineage (NCBI taxonomy): Eukaryota > Viridiplantae > Streptophyta > Magnoliopsida > Fabales > Fabaceae > Gastrolobium > Gastrolobium bilobum. The sequence goes on from NW_026896958.1 coordinate 49,960, forward strand.
CCGGATACTTGTCGGGGACATATCCGGATATCCATATTCGGATATCACCAGACCCCATATCCGGATATCATATCCGGATATTTCACGACAGAATGCAGTTCTGCATTTTCGCGAAGATATCACTTAAAGGTTGGGTTTTTAACCCATTACAACGTCCAAGCATGCATTTTTAAAGGCTTTTATGTTCATGTTCAGGTTGAATACTTGTTTAACCCATTAAGCATGTCAAGACACCTCTTTTATCAATTAAAACTCATGACCAATGGCTGGTAACACTTACCCAAGCTTTAAAACAGAGAAAGGAGTGCTCTTGAAGCTCACCAACAACCTCCAAGGTTATGACTTTGAAGATGCACGAAAATGGCACACAACAATGGTTCCTTTCCTTCAAAGATAACTTCTTGAAGCTCAAAATGCTTTCACAAAGGCTCCACCCTCACAACTCAGCAACACAGCCCCTAAGTCTCACCAAGACAGACCTCAAACTCAGAAAGGTGAAGGCTTTCACCCTCCAAACACACACCTCTAAGTGTTTACAAGGTTTAAATAGAAGAATCCATGGTAAATGAGGTGACTTGGGAGAGTTTTCATGCAAGAAGGCCAAAGGAAGAAGGTGGTAGCTCACACTCAGCAAATTCTCACGTAGAGAATGTCAAGTTTCTGACCTAGAAACTTGTGCACACCTATATATAGTCTAATTAGTTTTAATCGCACAGTGTTAGCGCTAATTGCTACGCTTAGCATTTTAATCCCAAACTTAGGATTCTGAACCTACTCATTTTTCTAAGATTTATCATATTTTTATTTTATTTTTCGCAACACCTTTCCGGTACGCGCTGTCCATAGCCACTATCAGATTCTAGCACCAGTTCTCATTATTTTAACTTGAAACTCGTTTTACAAGTCCTACATATTATTCTAGGAATATTCATGCACTTATTATAATTTTCCGGGATACTTCATCGGTACACATTTATACTGAGTAGCAGAACCGGTATCTGCACTTTTCGTCCGAAAAGCGACTTTAAGCATTCTTAATCACTTTCTATATTTATTTAAGCCTTCTCATAATTATTAAGGTCAATTATGAAATTATTTCCTAATTTCACGCATTTAATTAATTATTTTCCTTAATTAACGGTACAGGTTCTTACAAATACAAGACTAAAAAAAAAAGAATACCCCTAAATCCCTTTACCCTTGCAAGCTGAAGTATTATAACATTTTGGGCACTCTGATTATTTGCTAAGAAAGTTTGGACCTCATCTACGTAGGACTCCCACAAAGTGCACTCAAGTTTCTGACCCCTATTATGTTAGTGGAACAAAAGATATATAAGAAATCATGCAAACTTTCAACGTTATTAAATTGAAAAACACGTAAGAAATTAAAAAAAAAAAACATCAGAAATATGCATAACATAAATACCTCAGATTGTCAAGCTCCACAACAACCATTCTTGTTATCCTACCAGAGATGACATGTTCACGGACTTCCCCAATTCCAGACAGCAAACCAATAATGTCTACAGAATAAGTAACATGGATTCAGCATGACGTCCTATATAAAAAAATCTTAAATGAAAACGAATAACACCATAGACCAAAACAATCACCTATTAAATACGGGGAGTCAGACGATTCTTTCTCAATAACGTCAAATTCAGCAAAATCAAAACCGTGCTCAGGAATAGTTGCATCAACAATGGATATCACATCAGTCCTCAAGTTGAAAGCCAAACGATATTCATGCCGTGTTGGCTTGAAATTACCACTATTCAACCCAACTCCAAATTTTTTTTATAAAATAAGCATCTCCCTCGCGAATTTTCTTTCGAACATGCAAAGAACCCTTCGCCGTAGCATGGATCCTTCTAACCTATAAAATGAAAACATGTACTATATCAATCAAAAAAATGACAATGCAGCTGCCGAAAAGAAAAAAGACGATAAAAAAACGACATTACTTGTTCATCTAACAAAACCATGTCAACATTGTCATCAAAATCTTTTGGATTAAGACTGGGAACCTTCCAACACCTAACCACGCGCAATTTAATCCTCCAGTCTTCTTTTGTAGGATTAAGATCCTTTATGAAATCGTACTTCGAATACATTATGTTGAACGATATAATAAGAGGAGGAGAAGAGAAACAGACCAAAGAAAATGAATACAATCAGAGAAGAAGAAGAGAAACAGACCAAAGAAGCTGAAAATAAAGTTTCTAGCTGTGATGCAGACTAAAAGGCAATTTGCAGCACAATATTTTGTTTTTATACATAACAATTACCTATGCAATCAATAAAGCTGCCTCCATTTAAATCATTGTATAAATTTTAAATTTTTCCCACCCATTTCAAATTTTAATTTTGAATTGAGAAGATCATTAATACAATTGTCTGCCGCCAAATATTTTATAATTTTAGAGACTCTTCCTCCTTTTTAGAATTTTTTATTTACGAAATAAAAAACATTTCCAAAAGAAGTAACTTTTCAAACTATCTCCAGTGTGAACACAAAGCTGAGAATTAAGGAGAAAGTGACATGTCATCAAAGTTTCCAAAGTTTGGTTCTCCTTTCTATATATTAAGAAGCCTTGACCTAGGCTTGTTAGCCTATTTAAGCCTATTAAACATTCAACAATTAAAAGAATATCTAAAATAATATTACTTTATTATTCAAAATTATTAAAATAATAATTTTGTTTATTTTATTTAAAATAAATAATATGATATAGGCCGGTCTGTAGGCTTATAGGCCCGACATGTACAAAAAAAAATCTATGGCCTGATTTCTAAATAGATTTTTTTAAAAGCCTAGGCATGTTCTATTTATTATTTATAATGAGTCAGGTCTGACATAATATAGACTAGATCGTAAGCTCCTGTAAACCAGCCTAATTCATTTACATCTCTACCCACCACCCTTTGGCTGTATGCTATTTCATTGTGCATATTGATCTACGGCTGCCAATTATTGTCTTCTCCGTAGACACGTCAGCCCAAGATCCAACATCAATTTTTTGATCCGCCAGGATAAAAAAAGAAAAAGAAAACACTAATAATTAATTTTAAAAAGTGAAGGGAACAATCATTTCTTCAGCCTCCCTCTCGTTCCACCACTAATTCTGAGAGACAATGCGTCAAACGCGAGGGAATCTTGTGTCACGGCATGGATAAAGAATTGACGTAAGAAGGAAATAGAAGGTTGGCAACAATCATCTGCTAAGTACAAGAATCAACGTGCTCAAGGGTGTCACAAATGCTTTTGGTTTTCATGTTTGAAATAACCCTCCCATTGAACTCGGGGATTTGTTTTCTAAGGACAGTGGATGAACTCTCTAGTTTTCTGGGCTTTGACCCTCCATATATATCAAAAATAAAAAATAAAAAATGATGAGCTAATCATGCATGTCTAAAGAATAAGGAAAAATGCTGATCTAGTCCGTGTGCAATTAGCATTTTTAATGAGAATATTCTTATATATTTTGGGAATTTCTTCCTCTGGAATACATTATTAAATTCACGTGCTTTCAAAATTTGTATATAGAGTAAATAGTCTTTTTAGTCCTCAGCAAATTTCATGATGTCCATTTTAGTCCCTAACAAATAAAAAAACTCATCAAAGTCTCTCACAAATTCAAAAAAGACCTATATTAGTCCTCAAAAAGACTAAAATAGATCCATTTTGAATTTTTTAGGGATCACGATGAGACTTTTTATTTGCTAGGGACTAAAACTGGCATCGTAAAATTTGCTTGAGAGCTAAAAAGGATATTTACTCTTGTATTATTCCTTATGCACATCTAATGGTAGTTTTTTTTTTTTTTTTCCTGGAAGTAGAATTTTGTTTTTTAAAAGAAAAAAAAGTATAATGAATTTCTCATTGAATTAAATGAATGGCCCAGGAATCAACACCTTTTTTTCCTCACCTGGTATGTGTCTGAGTTCACTGGGCCTTAATTTTGGGTATGTCTTTTGTCTCATCAATCAATCAAACTAAAGAGACCGAGTCATGGTGATATAACTTTTGGGGTAGAAGCGATCTTGGACGGTTAGTGGTGGCCCATTAATTTTGAAAGCGAATGGACATGATTCCGCACACTTTGTCTCTCAATAAAATAAATTCAGTACAGATAGTTTATTTATTAAATTCTTTATGGGTAGGTTATATTTATAAATTTTTTTGTTTACAAACTCTTATAAATTATACTATCTTCTCCCGGGAGAACACTAGGTTTCACTATGTTCTCCCAAGAGAAGATAGTGTAATTTGTAAAAATTTGTCAAAAAAATTTATAAACGGATCCTTTCTCATTCTTTAAATGAACTATAATATTTTTTAGAACATTTTTGTTGAAAGTCATGTAAACTTTCAATTAAAATAATTTATAAAAATTATTTTTTTCTTATATTCAACCTTGAATCATATTTTAGAAAATATATATTAAAATAGCTATTATGGACCGGTATAAGAGGCCCATGGAATGACAAGTCCAATAAGGGGCAATACAAGATTCAAATCAAGGATAATTACGGATATAATCCATCAAGGATACTAATCCTAATACGACAGCGTAGCATACAAGCTAGGGCCCTCACCAGAGTACTAAAGGCCCACATCATGTTACTCACATGTAACCTGTATAAATAAAGATAAACCCTAAAGGTACGTTATGCTCTCTCTCTTACTGTTATGCTGTCACTGTGCGCACACACACCCCCATTGGCAAAAGCCGTTATTAGTTCGTTGTGCACAGTGATCTGCTTGACTCATGTGTATCTCTTCTATAGATACCTTGAAGAGGATACTAGATCCAAAATTAACATACTAGTTCATTGAGCGGGATTTATCTGTCTGTAAGACAGAACAATAGCAATGAAGTATTGAATAGAGCTTTTATTGTATTTATTTTAAATAATCTATAAATGCACTATTTTACCAAATAAATGATGGGTTTTGTAAGAGTTATGTTGTAGGAAAAATGATTGTGTAATGGTATAGAAATTCGTTTTACGTGCCGTAGTTTTTTTTTCTTCAAAAAGTGTGAGCCACACAAAATGCTATGCGTAGAAAACTTTATTGTATCATGTTAAATAACAAATGCAACCCCATAAATAATTCTTTTATGTAAATATTGACCAGTACGCGCGGTGGTTTTGCATGACAAAGGGAAACATTTTGTATTTTTTCCATGTAATAATGTTGCCTATTTTCTAGCTCTATAGCCCTCCCTTTCTTTACCCCACCCCCATTATCTCTCCCTGTGTGTAGTTTAATACTTTACACGTATGGATAGTGAAAAGAAAAACTCCGATTCCCCCGTCTCCGGCCAGTATCAATTGCCAAGTCACATGCAATTGCACGTGTATAGAAATAGAACCCTACCCGATTAGATTTTAGGATTTGATTTTTTCAAAGGGTAGTGGATTTGATTATTGAGAGTCACAATTTATGGAGAGGGTAGAAAATCTCAAACTCAAAATTGGATTAATTAGATTCATTACAACTTCGAACAGCTGTTGGTATCTAAAAAAAAGTAGAACCAAAACATGATGCTATCAAATATCAATATGAAAGAACTCTCTGATTCATAGAGAGGTCATTTGAGGGAATTTAATTATTTATAGATAAATTAATGATGATAAGAGATGAAGAAAGATTTAAAATATGGGAGTAACAAAAAGAACCATTAATTTGTTTGTGCATGATTAACATTGTCTTATATAACATGATCATGTTAAATAATACATGAGAGTATCCATTATTTTCCATTTACCTCTTACTTTTATTGTCTGTGATTGAAAAATAAAATTTTTGTAATAAAATTATTTTAAGTAGCAACATTTTTTCAATTGTTATTTATTTGAATTAAAGTGTTATTCTGTTCAATTAAAGTGTCATTTTTTATTTTGAGGGATAAGAAAGGAAGATAAATAATTTGGGGTCTGTTTGACTGTGTTCTATATTTTTTTTTCTTAAAACTGTTTTATAGAATAGTCAATGAAACAAATATTTTCTGTGATTTTTTGTTTTAAATTTTAAAAGTTAAAACATAAAACAAAAACAACTGATACATGTTCACTAAATTTAATTAACTGATACATGTTCTCTAAATTTAATTTTAAAAATTAAAAAAAAATTATAATTTTTAGAACCATTTTTATGAAACAGGTCTTATCAAACGGTTATTATTATCATTATTATTTTTGCAAATCAAAAATCCATTTTTCAAAACATAATTCAAACATGCCTTAATTTCCGAATTCAAACCAACAGCAAATGCTTAAGAAACAGCTTGGATGAAATTGTTGTTAAAATATTTCTGTGGAAGAAAAAGAATAAAAAGATCATATTGATGTGAAAGAATACCCAAAGGAAATAAATCAGACAGGTGCACAAAATCATCATAGTTCTATGCCCAAGGAAATAAACGAGACAAGTTCACGAAGTCATCATAGTTCTTGTGGGTTGAAGAGAAACAATTATCATCATCTATCTATCAAAGATGAATTCTCAGGCATGCATAAAGCTTATCTTTCTCTTCTTTGCTCCCTAATTTAAATCAATGCATTTTGGAGATATGTGCAAAACTAAAAGGTTTGAGTATGCATTTTTTCGCTTTCTCTTTAATTGACAATAAAAGTTTTTATGTCATACTTTTTTCAAGAAAAAATAAAGATGACATTATTATGTGTAAAACACTCCTAGCTAGCAAGAAACATAATGAAATATTTTTTATCCTAAGAGTTTTTCCTATTAGTAAATGTGATATAAGATTTAACTGCTTGACCTAATTAATAGTATATAGGTGAACATGCGTGCTTATGCTATTATTACAAGTTCAACACTTTTTTTTTTTTTTTTGTGAACCAAGTTCAACACTTAATTTTACCTAACTTCATATAATGCTCTAATGATTTCTCATTTAAATTCTTTCTTTTCATAACTGATGATCTACTTTTACTAAAATCATAGAGGATTATATGTACGAATATATTAATCCTAACCACTAAAGGTTGCTTTTACTCATTCAAACAAATTGACGACAACCAAAAATATATATTATTAGCATAACAATATAAAAGCCATTATAGCAACTTAACTAAAATAGAAAAAAAACCACCAAAAAATCCTAACTTAGTTATTCTACTTGAACTCGAGTGGGGTTATGCGTATAATTTTGATTTAAGCATGTTAGAGAAATATAAAATCATTATTATAGTCTCACCCAATAATTTAAACTTTTGGGTTGAATTGGTTATTTACATGGTATTAGAGCCTCATGTTATGAGTTTGATCCTCACCGCCCAATTAATAATTAATTCATCTATGTATTGTCCACCCTTCAAGCCTAATGGCCTCTCGTGTGAGGGAGCGTGTTAGAATTATATAAAATTATTATTATAGCCTCACCTAATATAGTTTAAGATTTTGAGTTGAATTGGTTCTTTACAAAGTATAACTGCAACAATTGTACACCGAACATTATTCACACTTGTGTGACAGAGCTTCTTTTAGATCCTCTCTTTTTAAGCTAAAGCTAAAAAAAGAGCTTAAAAAAAAGTAAAAATTATTTAGTAATTACACAAAGATTTTAAATTAAAAGGTCAAATTTCATTTCAAGAAAATCTAATAAGAGCTTAAAAAAAGCCTCCTCCTATGAACTTTTGGCTTTTTCTTCATTATAAAAAAAATACTCTTTTTATTATAAGATCTTTTGTAAAAACCTGTTTAACTTAATTTCTACTTATATAAAAACTAAAAATAAATAAATATCCAAACAGGCACATAGTTTAGGTAGCAGATGCAAAAAAGAGCTTATTGTGTCATCAAGAGTACTGAGCAATAACTAAAAAAAACCCACATGGCTTAGCGTGAGAGATGGGCGAGAAAAAAATGCCCCGTTATATCCGCACCATGCACCTTACTTGTCTAAAAAGGTTCAATGTACCTTTATCACATGCTAGTGAACAGAACAATCTCTTCCGTGTTCCTCTATCTCTAGGCATGTGTACCAGTACCACTTATAGTTGATAGTTGATAACGATAATGATAATGTTGTAATGAAGAGAGGACATGGGAATGCAATCGCGGAAACATCACAAATAATATATTCTTTTTTGATAATTTTGAAAAGTAAATATGCAATGCAAGTCAACAAATTAACAGTTCCAGTCTTCCTTTGACCCGCACATGTACAGTACGTAGAAGAAAGTAGCAGTAAAGGATGTTGGAGAATTTTATAAAGGAAAGCGCTGAAAAAATGCCATGGTGCCATACTGTCTTTCATTTGTTCATATTAAGACTCTTAGACACCCAGTTAAGAGGTTACTCCCTAGCAGTAAAGGATGTTGGAGAATTTTGAACAGCTTCCCTATAGTGAGAATCATAGACCTCATAGTAGAATATATCTTACTCTCCTATATAACTCACTAGCTATCATATACCGAGGTGTGCTACCTCACTCACAATAACGAGATAACGGCCAAAACAATTATAACTCTTGTTATCTTTCATCATTAAAGAATATTTCTCATTTATATATACCCCACTTCACCCCTTGAAGAGATATTGCATTTATTACTCTACTAAAATATAGAGCCACTCTGAACTCATACATTAAGTTTTGGTCCATACCACTACCTCCGAGAGCACCTCCATATTGGTATACTTGAATAACTACATCCATCAAGGGATACAAATCTAGTTCACATATTGGTATATATATATAGTTGAAGATACCACAACATGTTTGTGGAGCAAGATTTCTTGTGAAGTACATTTTTAGATCACCACCTTCTTAGTTCTTATTCACTAAGAAATTGTAATATCTAATTCAGTACATGGAAAAGGGAGTTCATGCTTGAAAAGGTAGGTTCCAACTAGTACTTTTTTTGTTATTAATTGAAAATATGAATAATTTTCCTTTTTGTTTGAAAATAGACCAATAAGATTCTGTTTAGCTAACAAATTCTCACAATTTAATATGGCAGTCGGTTTGGACTGCGTTACGTGGGGCCATTCGGATATATTATTTTGGTTTCTCAAAGGTTAAGAGAAATTATTGTGGGAGTATAGTGGCCTCAAAACTGAGTATACGTTTGAAAGTATAGTAAACCATTTTTATCGTGTATTTTTTTTGTCTCGGGACTTATCTTGTTACTATTTAATATGTTAACTTGAACATATAAATTTTATAATATTTGTATAGAGATTGATTCAATGTAAAAATAATTTATTGTGTGTTTGTGTCGACATGTGCAATGTCAATTATTTATATTGAAAAATAAGTGTAAGATTATTATTATGTTTAAGAAAAACAAGAGCCTATAGTAGTCGACTTTCGCTTTCTTTGATACAACATGAGTTTTAAAACGGTTCGAGTTTTTCATCTCTCAGTTTGCCAAGAGAAGTTCAGTTACATTAACTATGAGAGACATTTTATGAAGTATTAAAGCAACTCTGACTATATAACATACAAATATTATATTCATATACCTTGAGTATCACATATAAATATTTATGTATACATGCTCACCCCTTAATCCAATTAAATACTATACAATAAGAAACCCTAAAGGGATGTGTTGTAAATTAATAGAACTTTCATAATAGATGGACCAAGAAGGTTGACAATCACATATTGTTGTCACCTCCTCTTTGATAACCATCCCCAGAAGGATCATTGTTCCAAGGAGAAGGATAATAAAAACCAGGAGATTGACCAAGAGAGGAACCACCTCCTTCTCCCATCCTTCTACCATCTTGATTTGGTATTTCATTGCAAGTATAGCGAATCAAATCAGCATTTGTGGCATCAAGTTCCTTTTGGAGCCTAATCACTTGCCTTTGGAGCACTGAAATGGCCCCAACACAACCATAAACTGGATCTTTTATCCGTGCCTCGGCTTCATAGGCTAAAGAGTTCACTGCATCCTCTCTTTGATGGGGTTGGACTTCATTGAGAAGTTTACTCACGTTGCTTGCACCAAATATCTTGTGAACATTGGCAAACTTTTGTGGTTCTTCTGGTGGAAAATATGGGGCAAAAATGCAATCTGGCATACATTTCCTTCTCAAAAACTTGCAGGCAGCACAGGGAGAATTAGAGTAGCTAGAAGAGGCCATTATCTTCACTGCAACCAAGAATCAAACACAGTAAACCATTTAATTACAAACTCTAAAACTTTGGAACTTATATAATTTATCATATTTTGAATCTTGTGAAAAGACTTTATCCTATAAATATATATATATCCATATCCACCTCATAAATATAATATCAAACTGGGAAAATACATATAATTAATACCTCAAACTATAAAGAAAAATCATCAACAACCTTGTACATCCATTTCATGAAAATTATTTAAAACTAATGTTGGCTTATTAAATTGCATATATATATAGTGGTCCTCCAATCTGAATTTAATCTCTAGCTAGATTTACATGAACATGTATAAAACTAGGGTTAGGGAGACTTTACTTGCTTAAAACACTTCCCTTCTACTTTCTTTGTTGGTAACAACATTTTCCGCTACTGTTCAAACTTCTTTTACTTTATATAGAATCAGAGTGCCACTATTTGAATATTCAATTAAAGAAGGGAAAAAAGAAAAGCCACTATGCACATATTTTCTAACTACTACCCAGAACTCTTTCTCAATTTTCCGCTGTAGGACAAGGAAGGAGATTAATTTAAATAAATATAATAAATATTCAATATGTGAAATGACATTTTATTGTGCTATAAATATATGTTTGATTTCTTCATATCAAACTCTGAAGTTCTTCCCTAAATCTCTCTTTCTGTCTCTCTTCATCTCCTCCTGTACCGACCCTAGGTATAAAAGAAAAGGTACACCTACCAGGGATCTTTTCAGTTTAGTGGACAGAACATGTGGAAGTTTCTCAATTTTCAACTCTTTTACTTGGACGATACATCATTCACCCAGAATTTCATTCCTTCCAAAAATTTCCAAAAACAAAAACCTGAATCAAACCATAGAACATAAATTTATCAAGCAAACACCAATCCAAAACAAGAAAATATATAAATATATAATTGGAATAAAGACTATACCTTGTAAAGTTAGGTTTAATTGAACAAACGATGTACTATAGATGGATTACCTTTTTTTCTTTTCTCTATTGTAGAAGGCTCTTTAATTTCAAGATCTATTCTTTAATAATGGCAGTGATAAGGAAGTCTACGACCACCCGGAGAGAAGTCTTCGGAATTTACTATTGGATGTGAGAGCTCAGGGAGAAAAACCCTAGTTAGTTGCAGGACAAGATGAGAAAAACCCGCAAATATAATGACAGGAGATACGTAACACTAGAGTTTAGGCAGGAAAAGAGCATTTTCACAGTGAGAGAATGGAAAAGAAAGCAAAAGACAAAGTGCAATTAATAAATGGGCTACAAGGTGAAAAAGAATGACTATGACACAACCTTTATAATAATATCGAACACTGTACAAGGCATGTACAGCCAAAGTTAACTGTAATAATCTGTCCCACTTACTAGTCTAATATATTCTTTGATATCCTGTAGCTACGTAATAAATAAATTTTTAGTGCAACACTCAGTTGTTCAACCGTGATATTATAATTATGTATTTTAAAAAATATATAGTTATAATATTAAAGTTATTTTTTTTTCTTCTGAAATTTGTTGGCCGATACAAAAAGAGAAAAAATAATTTTAATATTATAACTATATATTCTCCGATATAAATTGCACAAAAAATTTGTTTTTATATCTATCATCTTTGTGGTAGTTGAATGCAAAACAGGTTTTACCTCACATTTTCCAACGGTTTATGTATTGAACCATTAATTTAAGGAGTTCTTTGTAAATATTTATTTGGGGTATGATTATTTTATATTAGTATGTAAAATATTTATATTCTCAATCTTAGCAGTTGGTTTTATTTATATATACAGGCTCTTTTATATTAAATATATGATTATTAGATATAAATAATTCAATTATTAAAATTGAGTGTAAGGCTTTTATTATTATAACCATATAAATTGATCTACCCAATTTATAAATAAGATGGCGGAGAAAAGAAAGTGAGCCAAATAACATTGAGAAAAAGTCTAAGATGAGGCTTTTGTATTGCCCTAGCATTGAGATGGATAGCTTGTTCCCTCTACTAATATTTTGTAATAAAAAAATTATACAATTAGAAAGAAACACACACATATATATATGAGTAGGTTTAAAATGAATATATAAAATTTTAAATTCTTATTGTCACGTATAACAAATTTGTTGAGAGGATAATTAATTTTAAGGACATTTTTTACTTTAAAAAACAAATTTAATTTTCCTTTTGTATCAATTCCTTTGTTTACCAAATAAAGTGATGTAACCTTTTCAGTTCTAAAAAGTGTTGGATTTCGATGTAAATTTCAGTCCCAAATATCTTGCATATATTGACTTGGATCCTCTGAAGTTCGTGAAGAAACTGCATGAGGTACAGTTTTCAATCCCATCATCCAATTTTAACGAGTAATGCTTACAACTTTTTTGTTTTTGTTTTTTACTCTGATAAAATATTTTTCATAGTTGAGATTGTATGCAGTTTTTAAAAACTGCAAAGGATCTCAATCCTGCATATATGGGTAGTGTATGAAAGGGTACAATCAAAATTCCAATTTAAATACCTAACAAATGTTTTAAGTTAAATTAGGTATCTCTTTTCTTTTTCTTTTACTTTTTTTTTATACATGTTAGGTAGTCTTCTTTGTCACCAAATAGTATTTACATATTATATCTAAGAAAAAGATTATATTACTAAAATAATTCATATTTCATTTATATCGAATTAAATTTAAATAACTTTTGAGGGTAAAAGATTTCTCCAGTCAATGGAGACAAGTTATCTCCAGTGAGCCCAAAACGAAATCGTTTTGGAACGGAAATCAATGTGTTTTTATAATTATAATATATTGCAGGGTTATTTTAGTTATTATTTTTTAATCTTGTAACCCCAAAACGACGTCGTTTTGAGCTCACTGGAGATAACTTTATTTTCAGTGACTGGAGAAATACTTTTTCCAACTTTTAATACTTATAATTATTTTACATTTTTCGGTTTTGATCTCTATAATTTTTTTTTATTATTATTATTTTGGTATTATTGTCTATGTTTTCATTTATGTGGGTTTTGGGTTCTTAGAAACAATTTTTTAAACCACTAAGTACGTGAATCAACCAGTAAGGGGTTGCTCCAGTTTAATCAGTGGTCTCGAGTTTGAGCCATGAGTACACAGTTGTGTTAAAAACTTGATAGAGAGAGCTTTGTTGTCCTTGTGGTGCTACATGACTCGATTAAATTAATCGATGAACCGATGGAAATTTTTTTTTTTTAAAAAAAGAAAACTTAATAAATAGAAATTATAGGGACTAACCCTGAATTAGGACCAACACTAAATGAGATACATTATAAGGATTAAAATTTAAGAAAAAAAAAATAAGAACATCGAAACTTTGATAGATAAAAGCTATAAGAACTAAAATTTCAAAAGAGTTATTACAAAAAAAAAAAAAAAAAAAAAATTCAAAAGAGAAAAAAGTAACTGCCCTAAAACTCTTGCTATGCGTAGGAAGGGTCAAACTCACTGGGTAAATCTTTAGAAGGCAACCTAACCTTACATTTGTAAATCACACAACAACTCTAACCATTATATTATGACTCCCCTTCACAATAAAATACATAAAATCACAATAACAAATTACTAATTTAACCACAGGTTTATAATTCGGATATTTTTCATAATTGTTCAAACTTAAAAGATTGAATACGTTCTGTTAGTATGTAAAATCATTAAAAATAAAAAATAGACAATATTGTTCATAGATAGAAGTACTTACGGACTTACCTCACATTGAATGAATACGTATATACAATAATATGATATAATTATGGGGAAATCACTTTTGCTGTAACTGCATAAGTGATTTCCTCCTGGCTCCTGCCACACACTCACCAACATTTTTTATTTATTTTTATTTTTATTTTATTTTTTTAAAAAGGGGGGGCTCACCATGTTTTCGTGGCAGTTGCAAACTCTAAAATTTTACAGTCACATGAGAGTTGCAAAGCCCTATAATTATAACATTCTAATGTTAGAAATTGACAATTTACACAAATCGATAAAATAGAAAAGAGAAAAGGGAAGAAAGATTGACACAGTGATTTATCCTGTTTCACCCAATACAGGTTACATTCAGCTTGTTTATAATATATTCATCTCACTGCTACTTATTACAATTCACTCGATTTAGAAAGAGAATATAAATAGAATTAGAAAACTCTACCAGTAGCTATTCATGGGTGTAAGTCCAAACTACTAAGAAAAATAAAAAAAATTATAATAAATCAAAGGCGCACAACAGTACTTTGCCCTAACAAAAATTACCCTAGTTGCCTTTCTGTTGACCCTAACAACGACAACAAAGGTCATACGAAGTATTTAACCATACCAACATTTACATATGTACTATGCAAAACGTGAAGGCATAGTTCTTATTACTGCATCCAAAACAAGGACTCATGATGGAAATCTAAATAAACATTACAGAAGAAAAAAGAACGATTTTTACTATTTTATGAGATGGCAGCTAGGCGCATACTCAATTAGGTTCTTCACCTTCGCCTTTCCTTCTTTTTGTCGGGCGCATTTTAAGGATTCACATATATTCATTTCTATAAAGATATGCCAAGATATGCCACTAAAATCTATGTCTTTCTGACATGGTGTATACTGTTTGTTATTCGCAATAATTGAGTTGAATTCGCGAACCTCTTAAAGAAAGCTTCACTGTTTGGCTTCCATTATTGTTGATTACTTGCTCATAGATTGTTATCAAGCAGATTCCTTAGCATAGTCACAGACCAACATAGTTGCATAGTTAAACTCCAAGTCGTAACACAGGACCAATATGTTTCATTGTTTCATATTTGCACAGCAAATTCTTGTGCGTGATCAGAACTGAAATCTCTTGGAACAAGATTTTGCTGAGTTTAGGGGGGGAAAAACTCGGTGCCAAATTACAGGGAAAACTGTTCTTAATTTTTGACATTTGAAGGTTACATCTTTTATTTAATTTTATTTTATATTTCTTTTGGTACGGTAAAGTTAAGAGGGGGAAAAGTTAACATCATTTCAACGAACAAGTTACATAATTGCATGTGTAACTTATATGTGATTCATACCACAGGGATATGGATCAACTGATAGAGAGGAATTTTGTCACGAGTTTGAGTTTTGGATACGAAGCTGTGCTAAAATATTAGCAGAGAAAGTCTTATTAAATTTGGGTCTTATCCAATTTAGAGTTTGAATCTCACTCAAATAATCAAACTCCTTAAGTATGGGTATATTCTCTCTATAAATAAAGGAAAATCCTTTCATTTTCATAAAGAGGTAAGATATATATTTTTAAAACTTTTTTTCCTTCACTTTCTCTTTCATGATTTATATATTTCTCTCACTTAAAATGACACAATTTTATATTCTTTAAAATGATATATATTTTTCCCATAAATAAATGATTAAACCTCACATGTTTCCACTTTTGAAACCTTAACCTCCTTATTACCAATACATCATTCTCTTTGGCTTCTAGCCTCCTTTGCATTGTAATTTGTCACCCCTTGCTGTTGTTTTATCCATAGACGCCACTAATTCACAAATTTCATATTAATCACAATTCTCTCAGACCGAACACACAATCCTTATGATTTTGCCCAGCTCGAAAGAAAACAGTAAGATAATCGATGGATCTATAGAGAAATAAAAACGTACATATCACCTATCAAAAGAAGAGTAGAAAAAATTATCATAATCAAACGTACTTGTACTCAAACATCATAATATATATTATATTTTAAAGTTAACTTCCTAAAATTAAATTAATAATCCTTACAACAACCACAGCTTATATACCTAAAACTGTTTTGTTAGAGCATAATTAATAATAATAATAATAATAATAAATCTAATTTTGAACTTCAGAGCAGTTGCTTGATGCGCTTAAAACTGGCATAGCCCTCATTTACAATTAATTGAATTTTGCAGTGTATTTTACTTCATATTATAAAAGTACCCATAAATTTCTTTTTCATTTTGTCCCCTTTTTCATTCTTTTCTCCCCGGGTGGGTGAAAAGGATGTCTAACGACATGACTCTGCCGAAAGGCCCAAAAGGTACCAATATTAATTATCTTATCACAGAGCGAAGATTTTGGTTAATTATAGAGATTGGATGATGGGTTTGTGAGCTGAATCACTTGAACTACTTAAATAGTAATCATTTTTTGTATTTGGTATTATTTAATTCTCATTGATCCATGTTGTAATTAATCCCTCAACTACACTATGCTTTTTAATTTATTATTTTTTATTGTTGTGTCTGGCTGGGTCAACATGTGTCCTTATATAATTATACATAATTGTGGAATTAAAAATATAAATTATAAACTCATGATGATTTTATTTAAATACTCAAGATACATGAATCTACTTTTTGCAATCTGTCTAATAAATACCGAAAAAGGTAAATATGTGTGTGTATGTATGCACACAGAGTACTATTTTAAAATATAAAATATATGATAATATTTTTGTAATCGCATGTTGAATTTTGAATGAATTATATATTTATAAATTTATAATCTTATAGTTGACATTTGCTTATATTTTAAAAAATATATTATCCAATAAAATATAATTAAGGAAAAATAGCAACTATTTTTTAAATTATATAAATTTCAATCTAGGTAATTAAAATATTTAATTCAATAATTAGATTAGTGAAATTCAACATTCAATTAATAAAATTTAATGTTGAGACAGTATTGATAAATGATATAAGTATGACAAAGTCTTTTTAAAAAAAAAAACCTACCATATGCACGTAAAGCCATATATGAATTGAGGGGATCGGTTTATGTATATGTTAAACAAGTGGAGTGGTACCATTATATGCTGTGGATAGGAATATGATTCTCAAGTAATCAATTACCATATCTAAAGTAACACACACTTGATTGATTAGCATTTATTAGAAAGCTTTGATTAATCAGAATGTGGAGTGCCGAGTGAAAGGGCTTTCTTCTTCCTTGATGCATGCCAGGATTTGTCGAACAAATACTGTGTGCGTGGGTCGGATTAGAAGGATCATTAAAGAAAAGTTGGAGATCCATGAAAAAGGATTTTCTCTTATCTGAATGAGGAACAAATTATGTCCTTCGAATGTGGCCCTAATGATTAGAGAGACGTAATTCTTATTGATTGGAGAACTATTGGTATATCACGCTCATCCGAATACATAATGAACCAAATGTCACTTCGTACTATATTTTTTATATAAAAACAAAATTATTCACAATACTTGTAGGTGTGTATGAAATTGGGACAACAAACAAAATGACATCCTTTGGCCAAAAAATATATTTAAAAATGCCATGGTCCCATTAATAACTTCATCTTATGACATCTGTTAGTGGGTCCAGCAAGACACGTTTTATCATGTGGCAAAAGGATAGTCTTGCTGGTCGGGTCAGCAACACCAGTCCTGCTACTTCACACAGCGTGACTCATATCTTTCTGCCACATGGATTCACAAGATGTTGCCACATCATCCCTTCTACCTAATACCTTAAATCCCTTAATTTTGATGCCCAGCCCAATAAGACTCGCAAGATGCTGTCACGTTGTAACGCTATGTGTATATTTGATTTGTTAACATACCATCGTATTAAGTCATGCTTAATTAAAAATGTGAAATATTATTTTTCTTTTCAATTATGACGTCATTATCACTACCAAGTTGAATTACTTAATTCATTTCCAAAACATTGTATGTATGTAAATTGTAAAAGACAGCTATCTACACTGAATAACCTCATATATATAAATCATTAACTGTGTCTCTAGTCACTGTACTACAACACGTAGGTCGGACAAACCCTGATAATTTATACAACTCAAGTCTAAACAACGATACATAATCAAATGTGGCATGGACAATCCCCATACTCACCAAATAAGGCAACAAGGCCCAACAACAGTCTCAATTCAATAACATAACATGAAACTAAAAGCATAATAGTAACAAGCATAATCCAGCATCCAACATAAGCAGCAAAACAGCATATAAATCAGCTAAGCTCTGGCCTCCTGCCGCTAGAGGTCTCAACCCTCACATTACCTGAACCTGAAACATATGCCCCAAACGTGGGGTGAGATCTCTAAACAAAAATCTCAGTAAGACAAGGGGTCCTCAAGGATCTTCCACCCCAAGCTCACTTACATGTGCAATATAAGTTCTAAAAGCAGTAATTCAATATTAGTTCCAAAATCAGTGCAATGCAGCAGATAATAATGTCATGTGTGTTATAACTAATCTACTAGCCAGAGAAATGCAAGAATACGTCTATTACCCACACTAGTGCAAGACGCCACTTGCACCATCCACAGTGTCACCGTCTTGTATAACGCCACATACTCAGGCTTACCGTCTAAGTGGAACAACACATACATATTATAAGTAATTGCACATAAAACTCAACAACATTTTCAATTATCAAAGCATGTAAACACATCATGCATATAAATCATTCCCCCATGGGGTATGGTGGAACCACTGTAAGAACCCGCACCGTTAATTAAGGAAATTAATCAGTTAATTATGAGTTTAATGAGATAATTTCATAATTGACCCTAATAATTATTTTGAGGCTCTAATAATTATAGTAAGTGAGTAATAATGTTGAAATTCTCTTTTCTGACGAAAAGTGCAGATACCGGTTCTGCTAGTCGGTATAAATGCGTACCGAAAAAGTATCCCAGAAAATTATAAAAAGTACATGATAATTACTAGAATTATATGTAGGAATGTAAAACGAGTTTCAAGTTAAAATAATGAGAACTGGTGCCAAAAATTGATACTGGCTATGAAAAGCGCGTAACGGAAAGGTGCTCCGAAAAATAAAATAAAAATATGATAATTCTTGTAAAATTGAGTAGGTTAAGAATCCAAAGTTTGGGATTAAAATGCTAAGCATAGCAATTAAAGTTAATACTGTGTGTTTAGTGGTTAAGTGACTATAAATACAATAGTTGGACACTAAACCCTAGGCCATACACTATCCTACGTGACTCTTGAGGGGCTGGTCAGCTGGTGCTTGGTGCTTGTGCCTTCCTTCACCTCTTTTGAGCCAAAGTAATCACCTTTGATGCTAGTTCCTTCATCTAACCACTTGTGCATTTTTTGTGTGATCCTTGTGAGGGTGGAAAAGTGTTCCTTTTGCTGTCTTTGGCCTCTGTGTGTTTGGGTCAAGGGCTGAGTTTGAAGTTTGAGTGTTGTGAGCCTTGGTCAAGGCATTTTAAGGTCCAAGTGGTGACCTTTGGTGAGAAAGAACCAACCTTGGAGGTGTCATTTCGTGCTCTGTGTATAGTCAGTCTTGGGGAGCTGTTGGTGAGCTCCAAGAGCACTCCTTTCTCTGTTTTAAGCTTTGGGTGAGTTACCTAACCTAGATCATGAGTTTTAATGGTTTAAAGGTGATGTCTTTGCATGTTAATGGGTTAAGCAAGTAACTAACATGTGTATGAACCTGTTTAGACCTAAAAATGGAGTCTTGAACGCATTTAATTGGTAAAAGTTGGACCTTTGTGGATATCTTCGCGAAATGCAAAAACTGCATTCTGTCGCGAAATATTCGGATATTTGGTCGATAAATATCCGGATATTGATATCCGGATATGGATATCTGGATATTCATATCCGGATATGGGGATCTGGATATCCGGATATTCATATCCGAATATTGCCAGTGAGATATCCGGATATAAATATCGGGATATGCCCCCGACATATATCCGGATATTCTGGGTTTGTGAGGAACAGTAGCTTACTGTTCAACCAGAACTGATGTTTGGGGGTTTGTAGACCCTAGATCGAGGAAGTTGAACTTCTGTATTAATTGGACTAGTCCGAATCAAGTAATTAAGGGCTTATGGCTTTGTGTGAAGCCTTAAGACGTAAAACGTAAAAAGAGGCGTTGTCTTTATGATGTATGCTTGTAGTGCATGTTTATTGATTTATTAATGGTCCATATCAAATTATGATCTGCTGTGTTTGAACATTGAGCTTGTGTGGACTTGACTTGGATTGATTGCTTAAGAGGTAAGCTTTCGTGTCCTCGATTTAGCCATGTTGTGGTTCCACAATGTCCCATTGGGGTATAGTTATATGCATGTTGTGTTACATGCTTTGAATATTTGAAATGTTGTTGAGCTTTATGTGTAATGGCTTTTAATATGCATGTGTTGTTCCATCTTAACGGTAAGCCTGAGTATGTGGCGTCATACAAGACGGTGATCCGGGGTGGATGCAAGTGGCGTCTTGCACTATGTGTGGGTATTTGGCGTATATAAATCCTGTATTTCTCTAGCCAGTAGAATAGAATTGACACATATGACATGATTATCTGATGCATTGCACTATTTTAGAACTGATGATGATAAACTGCTTTTGAACTTATATTGCACATGTAAGTGAGCTCGGGGTGGAAGATCCTTGAGGACCCCTTGCCTTACTGAGATTTCTTGTTTAGAGATCTCACCCCACGTTTGGGGAATGCTTATTTCAGGTTCAGGTAGTATGGGGACTGATGCCTCTGGCGGCAGGAGGCCAGAGCTTAGTTGATGATGATATTGCTGTTAGTTATGCTGACCTGTGTGAATGCTGGATTTGGATGCTGTTTATGTTTTCTGCACTTTTATGCTTATGTTGCTGTTGTTGAGACTGATGTTGGGCTTTGTTGCCTTATTTGGGTGAGCATGGGGTTTGTCCATGCCACTTTGTGGTTGGTACTTTTAGTTGGAGTTGAATAAATTGTTAGATGGTCCGGTCTACGTTTTGTAGTTCCGTGACTAGAGACTCATACTTATGTTCTTTAATTAATGAGGTATTTCAGTTAGCTGTTTATTGCAATGTACATACAGGCGATGTTTTGAAAATGGTTAAGTAATCAAGTTGGTAATGATTAATGACATCATAATTGAAAAGGAAAAGATATTCTGCATTTTTAATTAAGCGCAGCTTAATACGATAGTATAATAACATTACCGGATATATACGGGGTGTGTTACATTTATGGTATCAAAGCAATGGTTCGAGGAAAAAACCTGTATGTATTGCAATAGCTAGGATGTCTGGTTGCGTCTGTCTTGTGTGTTTACTCCGTCGAATTTTATTATGATAATGCATATGTAATCACATTGCGTGGGCCTGATCAACTCATAATGTGTGTAACTTGTGCAGAGTCATGGTAAGGTCCAGGAGAACATGAGAGACTTCTGAGGATCAACCCGATCCTATCCTGACTGCATTGGCTGAGATGCAGGCGGTTAGGTTAGCCGATCAGGAGGCCACTAGATTGGCCAACACGGCAATGATAGATGATGTTCGCGAGGCGAACCGGATAGCCGCAGAAGAGGTTCGTGAAGCGAACCGGAGGACCACTGAGGATGTCCTCGAGGCGAACAGGATGGCGAACATGACAATGATGAGAGTCATGCTGGAGGAGATGAGGGCTGGTCCTGCTGTAGGTCAGTTTCCACCGCCACCACCGCCACCGCCTCTGCCGCCTCCACCTAGTGTTTAAGATGACATCCTGAGTCACTTTGGTAGTGCTACTCATGTTGCTGGGACGATGGAGACCTTTGTGGAGCCTGCTGAAGATCGTGACGTGATTGATCGCCGGCTGAATGCTTTCAGGAAGCATAAGCCACCTGTGTTTGATGGGTCTTTGGATCCTATTGCTGCAGCGAGATGGCTACAGGCGCTGGACAAGATATTCCGGGTCATGCAGTGTACAGACCCGCAGAAGCTGATGTTTGCTACTTACATGCTGGAGGGCGATGCCAACGAGTGGTGGACGAACACCTCCCGTGCTTATGAGATGCAGGGTCATGTCATGACATGGCCATTCTTCGAGGAATGCTTTTTGGGCAAGTACTTTCCCTATGATGCGCAGGAGAGGAAGCATGGGGAATTTGAAAGATTGGTTCAGGGCTCGATGTCTGTTGACGAGTAC
This sequence comes from Gastrolobium bilobum, assembly GCF_033153095.1. Lineage (NCBI taxonomy): Eukaryota > Viridiplantae > Streptophyta > Magnoliopsida > Fabales > Fabaceae > Gastrolobium > Gastrolobium bilobum. The sequence goes on from NW_026896958.1 coordinate 72,085, forward strand.
CTGGCCAAGTTTAATAAGCTTGTGAAGTTTGCGCACTTCTGGATGGTTCCTCTTACTCCAATGTTTTTGGTTGCTAAGTTCTGCAGAGGACTTAGTGAGGTGATTGCTGAGCATATTGCTGGAGCTGCTTCGAGGGATTTTGGTACACTGGTTTAGCAATGTAAGGACATTGAGGATGTCTGCATAGCGAGCAAGGTCAAGAGGGCCAAGGTTGACGAGACCAAGGGGACTGTTAGTTCCACTCCTGCTCCTACTTCTTGGAAGGACATGAAGTTTGCTGGGAAGGGCAAAGGTAAACAGTTGGTGACTAGGCAGGCGCCTGGTCAGTTTAAGAGGACTGCTTCACAGTAGGGGAGCTTTGCTAGGCCTCCTTCCACTTCGAGATGTGCGGGGTGCGGAAAGGAGCATGTTGGTCGTTGTGCTTCGGGTCAGCTGATCTATTTCCAGTGTGGCAAGGAGGGCCACTTCTCTAGAGACTGTCCGTCGTCGACGGCAAGAGCTATAGCTGTTCAAGCAGTTCCTTTGCAGATGGTTCCGTTGGCATCTACTTCGGCATCTGCGGTGCCACCTTCTGTTGAGCGTGTGTACACCTTGGATAGGCAGCATTCGGACCGCGCTTCGAACCTTGTTAGAGGTACTGTGTCTATTGGTGGTATTGCTGTTGATGCATTGTTTGATTCCGGGGCTACGCATTCGTTTGTTTCTACCCGACTGCTTTGGGGCTTGAGTTGCCCATGTCTGTGCTTTCTCCACCGTTGCGGGTGACTACCGCCACCGGAGAAATTTGTGATTCTACCGCTGTACATCGCGATGTAGCATTTCAGTGGGACGGTCGTGAGTTCTCGGTGGATCTGATAGGATTGCCGATGACCAACTTGGAGATTATTCTGGGCATGGATTAGTTGTCTAGAAACTGTGCACTGATTGATTGTTGTGCAAAGCGCGTGGTGATGTCTCCGTATGATTCTACAGCTAGTTCCTCGCCATATATTTAATTGCTGCAGGCTAGGAAGGCCTTGAGAGCAGGGGCATTTGGTTATGTCGTGTTGGGAGGTTTGGTGAGTGGGACACAGGAGGATATCACTGGCATTCTTGTGGTGGGGGAGTTCCTAGAGGTGTTTCCTGAGTTTCCGCCACAGCGGGAGATAGAGTTCTCCATTGATTTGTTGCCTGGTGTGGGGTCGATTTCATTAGCTCCGTATCGGATGTCGCCACCGGAGTTGGCTGAGTTGAAGTAGCGTTCTGAGGGTCTTTCGGCAAAAGACTTCTTCTGACCGAACGTGTCTCCATGGGAAGCACCGGTCATGTTGTTTTGAGGCAAGATCCCTTACGCCATTACTTAAGCGTGATGGTGTTATGTTGGAGGATGTGAAATTCTCTTCAGGAAACTGAGTGTGTAACACTTAGAATTTGTGGCAAGGCCACACGCGTTCTTGTATATGCTAGGCAGTGCATGTACAATTAGCTTGAGGGTTGAGTGGTCTCCATGACTCTAGGTTCTTATGTTGATTATTGATATGCTTTATAAGTAGTTGGGATGTTAACACCATGGGCAGTGTTAAGCATGAAATGAATACGATAGATTGTTGTAATGTGTCAATGTCATTTCACCTTTCATTGAGTTTCGATTTTGCAGATGCCATGGAGATTGAGGTATATTGTGTTTATAGTATCGAACTATTATGTTACTAAGATTGAAAATTTTGCAGGTGTACATGAACTAAGGTATGTTATTATGCGAATGAATATGCTAAATGACATGTGTTGGTTGAAATGAACATGATTATGATTTCGTACAATGATACCATAAAATGTAACACCCCGTGTATACTCGGAATATTAACATTACATCGTATTAAGCGGTGCTTAATTAAAAATGTGGAATATTCTTTTTCTTTTCAATTATGACGTCATTATCAATTACCAACTTGATTACTTAATCAATTTCATAAAATATCGCCTGTATGTAAATTGCAATAAGACATCTACTGAAATACCTCAATATATAGATAAAGTGTGTATCTAAATCACGACATTACATCTAGTAATCCGGACAATATCCTGATACATTATTACAACTCCAAAAGACTCAAGACATAAACAAGACATAATAATACTATGTGTCATGGACAATCCCCATGCTCATCAAATAAACATAATACACAACAAGTCTCAACATAAAACTCCACAACATAAACTGAAGCTATAAACATAAAAACAACATGCAAATCCAGCATCCAATCATGGAAGCATAATATAACAGCAATCTAACTTAGCTCCGGCCTCCTGCCGCCTAAGGTCTCAACATTACCTGACCCTGAAATAAGCATTCCCCAAACGTGGGGTGAGATCTCTAAACTAGAAATCTCAGTAAGACAAGGGGTCCTCAAGGATCTTCCTCCCCAAGCTCACTTACATGTACAATATAAGTTCAAAAAGCATTTATATCATTATCAGTTCCAAAACTATGTAGTGCAACAGATATCTATGGCATGTGTGTAATCACTATCTACTGGCCAGAGAAATGTAGGAATACGTCTATTCCCTACAAGTAGTACAAGGAACACCGCTTGCACCTCACCCACAGCCTCACCCTCTTGTATGTTCTACATACTCAGGCTTACCGTATAGGTGGAACACCTCCATGCATATCAACAAGGCACTAACATATAATAGCTCAACAACATTTCCAAAACATCAAAGCATGTAACACAGCATGCATATACCATATCCCCATAGGACATGGTGGAACCACAACATGGCTAAACCGAGGACACGAAAGCTTACCTCTAAGCTAGCTATCCAATGCCACAAGCTCAAAGTCCAATCACAGCAGATCACAATCTGATATGGACCAAATATAAATCAATAAACATGTACCACATGCATACAATTAAAGACAACGTCTTTTCATTACGTTTTCAAGTCTTAAAGCTTCTAACAAAGCCACAAGCCCTTAATCCCATGATTCTGGCTTAATCCATTAAATACGGAAGTTCAACTTCAACAAACTAGGGTCCACAAACCCCCAATAGCCTACTGTACACACAGCACAGCTACTGTTCTGCGAAATCCCAGAATATCCGGATATTCCTCGGGACCATATCCGGATATGCAATATCCGGATATCTCACTGTCCATATCCGGATATGCAATATCCGGATATACAGATTCACATATCCGGATATCCCAAAACCACATATCCGGATATCCAATATCCGGATATCTGTTCGACAAATATCCGGATATTTCACGACAGAATGCAGTTTCTGCATTTTCATGAAGATATCCCTTAAATGTTCCCTTTTTACCGATTTTAAACACCTAATCATGCATTTCTAGGCGTGTTCAACATTACCCAACAACAAGTTATCATCTTTTAGTCATTAGATGCATCAAGGTACCATTTTTAAGCCTTAAAACTCAAGATCAAAGGTTGGTATACATACCAAAGGCCAAAACAGAGGGTCAACTGCTCATGAAGCTTCCAAAACAGCTTCAACAGCTACTGGGAATATGGTGTATGAAAATGCTACACCAAGACTTGACCTTTCTACCCAAAGGTTGCTTCTTTAAGCAACAAAATGCCCAACTCAAGCTTTCACAACCTTCCAACCAAGTCAGCCCCAAAACTCTCACCAACAGTGGCTGAGCACTCAGAGAAAAGCACCCTTCTCCCTCACCAAGCTCATTCTCAAGTGTTTACAAAGGAAGAATGAAGGAAAAACAAGAAAGGAAGTGCCTTGGACCCAAAATGGAGAAGAAACCCCACAAGTCAGCCAAGCTGATCAGCCACCCTCAACTCTCACGTTCAAAATCTGTTTTCTAGGGCATTGTGCCCTTAGAAATGGGTATTTATAGCCACAAGCCACTTAAACACACAGTATTAACTTTAATTGCTACGCTTAGCATTTTAATCCCAAACTTTGGATTCTGAAACTACATAATTTTATAAGATTTATCATATTTTTCTTATATTTTTCTTAGCACCTTTCCGGTACGCGCTTTTCAAAGCCAGTACCGGTTTCTAGCACCAGTTCTCATTATTTGGACTTGAAAATCGTTTTACAAGTCCTACATATTATTCTAGTAATTATCATGCTCTTACTTTAATTTTCCGGGATACTTTTTCGGTACGCATTTATACCGACTAGCAGAACCGGTATATGCACTTTTCTTCCGAAAAGCGACTTTCAGCATTCTTAATCACTTATTATGATTATCAAGCCTCATAAATAATTATTAGGGTCAATTATGGAATCATTTTCTATTTTTGCATAATTAATTAATTAAATACCTTAATTAACGGTGCGGGTTCTTAGAATCCCAGAGAATTGAATGACGTTTTTGATGTCATTGTGAAACTTCGAGTTTTGTTGGTGACCTCCTTGTTGGGGGTGCACTTCTCGAGATGGAGACTGTGAGAGTCGTGAATGAGCTCATGGAGAAGATCCAAGAGGCACAAGTGCAGAGAGAGTGCCTGGACTACGTGAAGAACCAAGACAGTGTGCCTTGGAATGAGGATAGACTTCTGTTATTTCAGAAGCGTGTTGTGATTCCTCGAGGTCCTTTGACCGAAGAGGTTATGCGGAGGCCCATAGGGGACAATTTACTGTTCACCCTGTGCTACAAAGATGTACCAAGACCTGAAAAGGAATTTCTGGTGGCCGGGAATGAAGAAAGACATAGATGTGAAGGTGTCCAAGTGTTTGATCTAACAGAAGGTGAAGATTAAACGCCAGAAGCCGTCTGGTAAACTTCAACCTCTTGAGATTCCGGAATGGAAATGGGAGAGCATTTCTATGGACTTCATTGTGGGTTTGCCAAAGACTCAGGTTGGCTGTTACTCAATATGGGTCATTGTGGACAGACTGACAAAGTCTGCCCATTTTCTTCCAGTGAAGGTGAGCTTCACTACTGAGCAGTTGGCCAAACTGTATGTTCGCGAGATCGTGAGGCTTCACGGGATGCCCGAGAGTATCATCAGTGATAGGGACCCGAAGATCACATCTCGGTTCTGGGAGGCACTGCAGGGAGCTTTTGGTACTCAGTTGAGATTGAGTACAACCTATAACCCTCAGACTGACGGACAGACTGAGTGGACTATCCAGACCTTGGAGGACATGTTGCGGGTTTGCACGTTGGAGCAGGGCTCGGCATGGGATAGGTACCTTCCATTGGTGGAGTTTTCGTATAACAACAGTTTCCATGCTAGCCTGGGCATGGCACCTACGAGGCGTTGTACGGTAGGAGGTGTCGTATACCTACCTGATGGTCAGAGGTTGGAGATGAAGAGTTGTTCGGCTTGAACCTTGTCCAATTTACCACCAGTAGATCCAGATGATCAGAGAAAAGTTGAAGTAGGCGCAGAATCGCCAGAAGAGTTGCTTTGATGTTAAGCATCGTCCACTGGAGCTCAGATAAGGGTGAGCACGTGTTTGTGAGACTTTCATTGTCATTGGTGTTGTTCGGGCACTCAGAGTGAGGAAACTGAGCCCGCGATTCATTGGACCATACCAGTTACATGGTAGAGTAGGACCTGTTGCCTACCGGTTTGCCTTGTCTCTGAACTTGACCAACACCCACGACGTGTTTTACGTGTCTCAACTTCGTAAGTTTGTAGCGGATCCTTCGCACGTGGTGCGACCGGATGTTGTGGAAGTTCGGGAGGACTTGAAAACTCCCGTCGGACCACTCAAGATGAAGCTGAGGAGCAAGACCATTTTGATGGTCATAATACGATGAACGGGAAGAATCCCCAAGGGTAATTCTGGGAGCGAGAAGACGAGCTTCTCCGGCAGTACCCAGCGCTTTGAGACAGGTATGTTTCTGATTTTGAGGACAAGATCCTAAAAAGGTGGGGTGAATGTAAGAACCCGCACCGTTAATTAAGGAAATTAATCAGTTAATTATGAGTTTAATGAGATAATTTCATAATTAACCCTAATAATTATTTTGAGGCTCTAATAATTATAGTAAGTGAGTAATAATGCTGAAAGTCACTTTTCTGACGAAAAGTGCAGATACCAATTCTGCTAGTCGGTATAAATGCGTACCCAAAAACTATCCCGGAAAATTATAAAAAGTACATGATAATTACTAGAATTATATGTAGGACTTGAAAAAGGAGTTTCAAGTTAAAATAATGAGAACTGGTGCCAAAAACTGATACTGGCTATGAAAAGCGCGTACCAGAATGGTGCTCCGAAAAAATAAAATAAAAATATGATAATTCTTATAAAATTGAGTAGGTTAAGAATCCAAAGTTTGGGATTAAAATACTAAGCGTAGCAATTAAAGTTAATACTATGTGTTTAGTGGTTAATTGACTATAAATATAATAGTTGGAAACTAAACCCTAGGCCATACACTATCCTACGTGACTCTTGAGGGGCTGGTCAGTTGGTGCTTGGTGCTTGTGCCTTCCTTCACCTCTTTGGAGCCAAAGTAATCACCTTTGATGCTAGTTCCTTCATCTAAACACTTGTGCATTGTTTGTGTGATCCATGTGAGGGTGGAAGAGTGTTCCTTTTGCTGTCTCTGGCCTCTGTGTGTTTGGGTCATGGGCTGAGTTTGAAGTTTGAGTGTTGTGAGCCTTGGTCAAGGCATTTTGAGGTTCAAGTGGTGACCTTTGGTGAGAAAGAACCAACCTTGGAGGTGTCATTTCGTGCTCTGTGTATAGTCAGTCTTGGGGAGCTGTTGGTGAGCTCCAAGAGCACTCCTTTCTCTGTTTTAAGCTTTAGGGTGAGTTACCTAACCTAGATCATGAGTTTTAATAGTTTAAAGGTGATGTCTTTTCATGTTAATGGGTTAAGCAAGTAACTAACATGTGTATGAACCTGTTTAGACCTAAAAATGGAGTCTTGAACGCATTTAATTGGTAAAAGTTGGACCTTTGTTGGATATCTTCGCGAAATGCAGAAACTGCATTCTGTCGCGAAATATCCGGATATTGATATTCGGATATTGATATTCGGATATTGATATCCGGATATTGATATCCGGATATGGGGGTCTGGATATCCGGATATGAATATCCGGATATTTCCAGTGAGATATCCGGATATTGATATCCGGATATGCCCCCGACATATATCAGGATATTCTGGGTTTGCGAAGAACAGTAGCTTACTGTTCAACCAGAACTGATGTTTGGGGGTATGTGGACCTTAGATCGAGGAAGTTGAACTTCTGTATTGATTGGACTAGTCTGAATCATGTGATTAAGGGCTTATTGATTTATTATTGGTCCATATCAGATTGTGATCTGCTGTGTTTGGACATTGAGCTTGTGTGGACTTGACTTGGATTGATTTCTTAAGAGGTAAGCTTTCGTGTCCTCGGTTTAGCCATGTTGTGGTTCCACCATGCCCATGGGGGTATGGTTATATGCATGCTGTGTTACATGCTTTGAATATTTGAAATGCTGTTGAGTTTTGTTAGAAACAACATTAATTTATTATTATTAGAATAGTCTAGAATAGTCTAGATTGTGGGCTTGGCCCATTAGGTTATCCCATTAGGTCTTTTAGTCTCTATAAATAGAGAGCCTCCTTATATAGACTTATACACTTGAATATACAATATATTTTCAGATTCAATTTAGTATTAGAGCTCTCGATCTGAGGGCTGTGCTTCCGCATATATATCTTTTCCTTTCTTATTTACTGCCGTGCATCATACCGGCAAACCCTTTTACCGCCGTGCATCATACCGGCAACCTTTTTCAACCCTCCGAACATTGTTAGACCCTTTTTCGATATCAGATCGTCATCCTCCTTCATTATTTGACCTGAAAACACTGTTCACATCGCCAGAAACACTATTTCATCACTGTTCCGGCCACCTTTCCGGCGAGAAACCATGCGATCAGGATCCCCTCACCCCGGCGACCATTTCTGTCTAAGACCCGTCCCAAACGGCCGCCGCACGCGCCTTCACGCGCCACCACAGCCGTCTACGCGTGGGCCTCACGCGCCACCTCTCTCCGGCGCGTGTGCACTGTTCCGGCCACCTTTTCCGGCCAAACCAAGGCAGACAGGCTCGCCTCTGCCTCCTCCTTCCAGATCCAGTGGCCGTTCGTTGTGGGTCTCTTCCGTTCGAGGGTTTCCAGTGTAAAAGTCGCTACTTTGTTCCTTTTTCGCGTGATTTTTACAGTTTTTTGGTTGTCTGATCGCTGTTCCTGATGGAAGGAACCAGTAAACATTCTTCCGGCATCATTTCAAGTGTAATTCCATCTATCACAACTCTGAAATTGACCGGATCTGCCACTTACAAGACCTGGTCTACCTCCGTTAAGATCTGGTTTACCGGTCAAGGCCATGACAAACATCTCACCACTAAGAAGAATGATATTTCCAAAGATCAGATGACTGAATGGGAGAAAGTTGATGCTCAGCTCCTCAGTATTCTTTGGCAATCCATTGATTCATCTCTTCTCAATATTTTCATTCCCTTTGAGACCTGCTATGATGTGTGGACGGAAGCCAAAAACCTCTACACCAATGATATTCAGCAACTTTATTCCATTGTCTCCCAGATGATGGATTTGCGCAAATCACCCGAAGCTCGTATGGAAGTTTATGTTGGTAAGATTCGTTCTTTGATGCAGGAATTTTTGGCTATGTTACCTCATGCTGCGGATGCTACAGTGTACAGGACGCAAGTGGAGCGTCTCTTTACGGTTGTGACTCTCTCTGGTCTCCCTGACGGATTAAAAAGTGTTTGTGAGAACATTCTAACCAGTACTGAGATTCCCAGCATATCCCAGACCTTTCAGCGCCTTTTGAATCTTCAAGATAAGTTGGCCCCCGCACACGTGCCAGCTACTGACTCTACTGCTCTCTTGTCTGATTCTGCTATTTTAGTCTCTCTTGGTAATTGGAACAATGGTGGATGCGGTCGTGGTCATGGTCGTGGCTGCGGACAAGGCGGTCGCGGGCCCATGACATCATATGGCCCAGGCGGGCGCGGACAGACGATGTCGTATGGACAGGGTGGCCGAGGACAAAGGCCTCGGTGTAATTATTGCCAAAATCTGGGCCACATTGAAGAACATTGTTATAGAAAGTACCCTCACTTGAAGCCACCACATATGAACTTTGCTCGAACAGATGTTGTGCCGCCCTCTACCGGAGCAGTGACTATTTCTGCTGCAGACTATGAGGCCCTTCTCCAGAAGAGTTCTTCTCAGCCACCTGCTCCAGATACTGGTAATCATGTTGCTTGTTTTTCTCAAACGTCTCTTGGACCCTGGATAATAGACTCAGGTGCTACTGATCATCTTTGTGGTAATAAGGATCTTTTTACTTCCCTTACCTTTTCTAATAATCTTCCCTCTGTTCTTCTTGCTGATGGCACCAAGGCTCCTGCTCGTGGCATTGGGCAAGCCAAACTAACTCCCTTCTTGACTTTAACCTCTGTTTATTACATCCATGGCATTCCTTTTAATTTAATTTCTGTTAGTCAATTGACCCATTCTCTTTCTTGCTCTATCACATTTTCTAAACAGTCTTTTTCTATGCAGGATCCGGGTACAGGGAAGACGATTGGAGCGGGCGATGAGTCACGAGGTCTCTACTATCTGCATGCACCCTCTGCTCCAGTTGCATGCTCTCTCACAGAGTCTCCTGAGCTTCTCCATAGCCGTCTGGGTCATCCAAGTCTCTCGAAGCTTCAGCATATGGTTCCTTTTTTGTCAGGTCTTAAGTCTTTGAATTGTCAGTCTTGTCAGCAGGGAAAGCATACTCGCTCTTCCTTTGCTAGTAGAGTCAATGAGAGAGCTGCTGCTCCCTTTTCTATTGTTCATTCTGATATTTTGGGTCCGAGTCAGACTATGTCAGTTTTGGGTTTTCAGTATTTTGTAATCTTTATTGATGATTTCTCCCGTTGCACTTGGGTTTATTTAATGAAAAATCGTTCTGAGTTATTTTCAATTTATCAAAAGTTTTGTGCAGAAATAAAAACTCAATTTGGTGCTTCTATTCAAATCTTGCGTAGTGATAATGCAAAAGAGTATGTGTCTCTTGAATTTTCTAAATTTCTGGATACACATGGGACGATACACCAGACTACCTGTCCCCACACTCCACAACAAAATGAAGTCGCTGAACGTAAAAATAGACATCTAGTTGAAACTGCACGTACTCTTCTCATTCATATGAACGTCCCACTCCGTTTTTGGGCAGATGCTATTATCACCTCATGTTTCCTTATCAACCGCATGCCCTCTTCTGTGCTAAATAATGATGTTCCCCACAGTATTTTGTTTTCCGGAGCACCTTCTTATCCTCTGCCTTTACATATTTTTGGCTGTACTTGTTTTGTTCATGATCTTACTCCAGGTAAAGACAAGTTGACATCCAAGGCCTTCAAATGTATTTTCCTTGGGTATACCCGTTTTCAAAAAGGGTATCGTTGCTATTCTCCTGATCTCAAGCGTTATATCGTTTCTGCTGATGTCACTTTCCTTGATTAGCAGCCTTTTCACTCTACTCCATCTCCAGTGTCACAGGTTGATCAGGTCCTTCCTGTTCCTTTTCTTGACTTGTCTTTACCAGCTGCAGGTGACCCTATTCCAGAGGAGCAACCAATTACCTCTATACCTGCAGATCGTCCTCTCCTCACAAACCAGCGTCGTCAGCCTGCACCTCCTCCGACTTTGCCTCTTGATGACTCATCGCCCTTTCCCGTCGGCTCTTCTCCTCCGGATCCTCCATCAGAGACTCCTCCCATTGCCCTTCAGAAAGGTATTCGATCTACTCGAAATCCTCATCCCCTTTTATTCTTTCTTGAGTTATGACAGACTTTCTTCACAACATTTTACTTTTGTTTCTATTCTCTCTTCTGTTTCCATCCCTAAAACCACAGGTGAAGCACTATCTCATCCAGGCTGGCGCCAGGCGATGCTTGATGAAATGCAGGAACTTCACTCCAATGGCACTTGGGATCTTGTTCGTGCTCCTCCCGGGAAGTCTGTTGTTGGTTGTCGATGGGTGTTGACAGTTAAAGTTGGTCCTGATGGCACTGTTGATCGCCTTAAAGCTCGCTTAGTGGCCAAGGGATACACACAAATCTTTGGTCTTGATTATGGGGATACCTTTTCTCCTGTTGCTAAGATGGCTTCTGTTCGCCTGTTTCTTGCCCTTGCCGCCATTCATCACTGGCCCCTTCTCCAACTTGATATTAAGAATGCTTTTCTACATGGTGACTTGCAGGAGGAAGTTTATATGGAGCAACCACCAGGTTTTGTTGCTCAGGGGGAGAGTTCTGGAATGATATGTAAACTTCAGAAATCTTTATATGGCCTGAAGCAATCTCTTCGGGCCTGGTTTAGCCGCTTCAGTTCAGTTGTTGAATCCTTTGGCTTAATCAGAAGCAAAACCGATCATTCTGTCTTTTACCGGCATAGCTCTTCTGGCCAGTGCGTTTATCTCCTGGTCTATGTTGATGACATTATCATTACAGGAAGTGATCAGACCGGGATTGATCAGTTGAAAGAGCATTTATTCAATCAATTTCAGACCAAAGATCTTGGCAGACTTCGATATTTCTTGGGGATCGAAGTTGCACAGTCTAGGCGGGGCATTTCCATCTGTCAGAGGAAGTATGCACTGGATATCCTAGATGAGACTGGCATGTTAGGCTGTAAACCCATTGATACACCTATGGACCCCAATGTTAAGTTATTACCAGGACAGGGGGAGCCACTGCCAGATCCTAATCGCTACCGCCGACTAGTTGGAAAATTGAATTATCTTACTGTGACAAGGCCAGATATCTCCTTCGCAGTGAGTGTTGCAAGTCAATTTCTTGATTCTCCCTGTGACTCCCATTGGGATGCAGTTATTAGAATTCTCCGATATATTAAAAAGGCGCCAGGAAGAGGTTTATTATATACAAATAAAGGGAGTTCAGAGATCTCTAGTTATTCAGATGCTGACTGGGCAGGTTCTCCTTCAGATAGACGATCCACATCAGGGTATTGTGTTCTCTTCGGAGGAAATTTGATCTCTTGGAAGAGTAAGAAGCAAACTGTGGTCGCCAGATCCAGTGCGGAGGCAGAATATCGGGCAATGGCAAATGCAACCTGTGAGCTCATCTGGCTGAGACAATTGCTGAAGGAACTCCATCTCTGTGAACAAAGGCCTATGAAGCTCATTTGTGACAACCAAGCCGCTTTGCATATATCCTCTAACCCAGTCTTTCATGAGAGGACCAAGCATATAGAAATTGACTGTCATTTTGTTAGAGAAAAGATCCAGTCAAGGGAGATCGAGACAGCATTTGTCAATTCCAATGATCAACTTGCGGATGTATTCACTAAAGCTCTTAGAGGTCCCCGAATAGATCATATTTGTAACAAGCTGGGAGCTTTTGATATATACACACCAGCTTGAGGGGGAGTGTTAGAAATAATATTAATTTATTATTATTAGAATAGTCTAGAATAGTCTAGAATAGTCTAGATTGTGGGCTTGGCCCATTAGGTCATCCCATTAGGTCTTTTACTCTCTATAAATAGAGAGCCTCCTTGTATAGACTTATACACTTGAATATACAATATATTTTCAGATTCAATTAGTTTTATGTATAATGGCTTTTAATATGCATGTGTTGTTCCATCTTGACGGTAAGCCTCAGTATGTGGCGTCATACAAGACGGTGATCCGGGGTGGATGCAAGTGGCGTCTTGCACTATGTGTGGGTATTTGGCGTATATAAATCCTGCATTTCTCTGGCCAGTAGAATAGAATTGACACACATGACATGATTATCTGCTGCATTGCACTATTTTAGAACTAATGATGATAAACTGCTTTTGAACTTATATTGCACATGTAAGTGAGCTTGGGGTGGAAGATCCTTGAGGACCCCTTGCCTTACTGAGATTTCTTGTTTAGAGATCTCACCCCATGTTTGGGGAATGCTTATTTCAGGTTCAGGTAGTATGGGGACTGATGCCTCTGGCGACAGGAGGCCAGAGCTTAGTTGATGATATTGCTGTTAGTTATGCTGACCTGTGTGAATGATGGATTTGGATGCTTAGTTAATGATATTGCTGTTAGTTTTCTGCACTTATATGCTTATGTTGCTGTTGTTGAGACTGATGTTGGGCTTTGTTGCCTTACTTGGGTGAACATGGGGTTTGTCCATGCCACTTTGTGGTTAGTACTTTTAGTTGGAGTTGTGTAAATTGTTAGAAGGTCCGGTCTACGTTTTGTAGTTTTGTGACTAGAGACTCATACTTATGTTATTTAATTAATGAGGTATTTCACTTAGCTGTTTATTACAATGTACATACAGGCGATGTTTTGAAAATGGTTAAGTAATCAAGTTGGTAATGATTAATGACATCATAATTGAAAAGGAAAAGATATTTCGCATTTTTAATTAAGCGCAGCTTAATACGATAGTATGATAACATTACCGGATATATACGGGGTGTTACAACCACACAATGGCGAAACCGAGGACACGAAAGCTTACCTTGCAAGCTAACTATCCAAGCCAAGAGTCCAACCAAGCTTAAAGCCCAAACACATCAGAATCACAATCTGTTTTGGACTAGCAATCATATCAATATTCAAACATACAAGCATATGACATAAAGACAACGCCTTTCCTTTACGTTTCATGTCTTTAGGCTTCTCACAAAGCCACAAGCCCTTAATCACTATGATTCTGACTTAGATTAATTATTACAGAAGTTCAACTTAATCACTCTAGGGTCCACAAATCCCAAACACAGTTCTGTATGAACAGTACAGACACTGTCTCGAAATTCCCAGAATATCCGGATATCCCATATCTGGATATCCATATGCGGATATCACAAGACCCCATATCCGGATATCAATATCCGGATATCATATCCGGATATCGTATCCGGATATCCATATCCGGATATCGTATCCGGATATTTCGCGACTGAATGCAGTTTCTGCATTTCACAAGATATCACTCCAAAGGTTGGGTTTTTAACCCATTCCAAGGAGGAAGAAGCAATGGAATAGTGACAAGCTGATCAGCCACCAAGGAGTCACGTAAGAATAGAATAATACCTAGGTTTTGAGCCAATGTTTGTATTTATAGACGGTTTAAAACTTAATCGCATTGTATTAGCGCTAATAGCTACGCTTAGCATTTTAATCACAAACTTAGGATTCTGAACCTACTCATTTTTCTAAGATTTATCATTTTTTATTTTATTTTTTGCATCATCTTTCCGGTACGCGCTTTTCCATAGCCAGTATCAGTTCTGACACCAGTTCTCATTATTTTTAACTTGAAACTAGAAATCACAGTCCTATATATTATTCTAGGAATATTCATGTACTTATTATAATTTTCTGGGATACTTCATCGTAACGCATTTATACCGAGTAGCAGAACTGGTATCTGCACTTTTCGTCAGAAAAGCGACTTTCAGCATTATTAATTACTTACCAATATTATTTAAGCCTTCTCATAATTATTAGGGTCAATTATAGAATTATTTCCTAATTTCACCTAATTAATTAATTAACTTCCTTAATTAACGGTGCGGGTTCTTACACACACAGTTTAATCTTGTACATCTGTCCTACGTAACTTCTCCCCTCATCCTCGATAAAACTCCCTATCCCGACATAGTCATCCACTAACTAATTTCTTTCTATATACCTCTCTCCAAGTTTAATTTTCTTACAATCCTAGTCATTGTTTTTTCCCACACATCCTCGATAAAACTCCTTATCCTGTATCATTTAGAACTTGTGCCTTGCCTTTCATTAAGAGCTTTCATATTGAGTTATGTTGGTACTTGTTGTTACTTTGTTATCATCAAAGCTTCATAAACATAGTCTTTTTGACCTATGATTCAACAATCTCCCCCTTTTTGATGATGACAAACACTTAATTGAGAAGTGGAGTTAGTAAGATGTATAATCAAAATCAAACTCTTTTTACCAATATGCTTCCCTTTACTAAGATAGAAAAAGTCAACAATACCCATAAAAGGTTAACATTTCTCTTTCTTTGTAAAATAATAAGAAAACATGAGAGTAATCAAAGTTTCTTAATTCCAACCTTAACTTCTTAAAGTTTTTCAATATTTCATATTTCTCAATATTTATCCCCCTTTTGGCAACATCAAAAAGTGCAAATATATGAATATGCAATAAGCACTTAAAGTCAATTTTTAACAAATAATTAGCTAAAGTCATAAGAGATATGAAAAAATGACACAAAACAATGAAATTTCCAGAATATTCAGTATTTACAGAAATGCCATTATGAATAAGAATTTCTAATTAAGTGGCATTAAAGCATAAAACGGGTCAACAAACCATACATATATATATATATATATATATATATATATATCTATATATATCAATAGATTGCATCTAACAATCCTAATTCCACTTTCAATTTCTCAAATTGATCTTTAGGTAATGGTTTGGTAAAAATATCTGCAAGTTGAGCATCTGATTCTATAAATCCCATATTAACATCTCCTTTAAGAACATGGTCTCTAATGAGATGATGTCTAATGTTAATTAGAATATGAGTGAGGGATAAACCATAGTCTTCAAGTTGTTGTTTCATCCACAAAGCTTGGGCAACACAACTTTCGGTGGCTATATATTTCGCTTCAGCGGTTGATAAAGGAACACTACTTGTTTTTTACTATTCCAAGAGACTAGAGCATTCCCAAATAAGTGACAAGTACCACTTGTACTCTTCCTATCCAACTTGCAACATGCAAAATCGGAATCGAAATAACTAATTAAAATAGGTGGGAATACCTTAGCATACCACAAACAATATGTGTAGTGCCTACTAAGTATCTTAAAATCCTTTTAACGCCATTTAAATGTGATTCTCTAGGACAAGATTGATATCTAGCACATAAGCAAACACAAAACATAATACCCGATCTACTAGCGGTCAAATATAATAAAGAGCCAATTATGCCTTTATATTTTGTTACCTCAACCGGTTTACCATCTTCATTCTTATGTATTGAGATTGAAGTGCTCATAGGAGTGTCTATTGGTTTAGCTTGATCCATCCCAAAGCGCTTGAGTAACTCTTTGCAATACTTTCTTTGATTGATGAATATGCCTTATTTTTCTTGCTTTATTTGCAATCCAAGGAAATCGTTGAGTTCCCCCATCATAATCATTTTTGCAAACTCATCACAAAGAATTTCATTAGTAGAACCAAAAATAATATCATCAACATAAATTTGCACAAGTAAAGTATGATCATGCGTTCTCTTTATGAACAATATAGTATCTACTTTACCTCTACAAAAATCATTTTCTAATAAAAATTTGCTCAATCCTTCATACCAATCTCTTGGAGCTTGCTTTTACCATATAAAGCCTTTTTCAATAGATAAACATGATTAGGAAAGTCAAACCTCTCAAAGCCGGGGGTTGATGAACATATACCTCCTCTAGAATAATACCATTTAAAAACAAAGATTTGACATCCATTTGATAAATCTTGAAATCATATATTGAAGCAAATGCAAGTAGTAATCTAATAGCTTTAAGTCTTGCAACGGGTGCATAGATTTCAACACAACGAGAGTAAGGAAGCTGAGTCCTCGGTTCATTGGGCCGTATCAGATTATGAAAAGAGTGAGATTAGTGGCCTATCAGCTTGCCTTACCTCCACAATTGTCGAATCTACACGACGTTTTACATGTATCTCAGTTGCGGCATTATGTACCGGATGAATCACATGTGGTGATACCGGATGATATTGAAATTCGGGAGTATAACACCTCGCATTTCTAAATCATATATTAATATATTAAATGAGGATTAAAGTGATGGATTACTGAAAATCCTGGAAATTAGGCTAAAATACAAGAAAGGGTATAACGGTAAATAGCCAAACACAACCCTAGGAAGTTAAAATTGAGTAGAAGGTCTCAAATGATGAAAATAACACTGGAAATGGATTCAGAACGAAAAATTGAGTGGTTAGGCAAGTTTCAGAAAATTCAGTGAATAGTATTTTTACCGGGTAAAAATATCACGGTACAGTTGCACCGTAAAACGTGCCGATTGAGTTTTGAGCTCTAAGTTTTGAATACAAGTTATATATGGTGTATAGGACTAGAAAATATGATTTATGACTCATGTGATAGCTTCCTAGAAAGGTAATTAAGCCTAGAATAATATACTAAAAGATGGGAGGCTTGTAGAATGCGGTTTGTCCGCAGAAAATTAAAGACTGAACCATGTTCGGATAGGTAAAAAACATAAAAGTGAGATTTTAGCTAAGTGGGTTTATGGGAACCCCTTAGTGACTTGAGAGAGGTAATATATGTTATAAAAGTAGTTTAAATAATTATTCCGCAAAGAGTTTACGGTTACGATCACATCTTTTATTTATTACGCTTTTATTGTTTAAAATGCTCGCGTAATAAACGGAAAAAGTTTACTCATATTTTTATAAATGAATTGCTGTGATTGTAACTGCGCTTAATATCATAATTAATGTTAACAATACCGGTGTACAACGGGCTGTTACAGGGAGAACCTGAAGACTCTTGTAGGTCCTATTGATATACTCGACTGCAGTTAAAAGAGGATGAGAAGCAAAAATATTCCAATGTTAAATATTCAGTGGGAAGGACGTACACCTGAAGAGGCTACTTGGGAACGAGAGGATGAGATTCTCTGGCTGTATCCCGAGTTAGCGGACAAGTATGATTTAATTTTGCAGACAATTTCTAAAAGGAGGGGTGAATATAACACCTCATATTTCTTAAACCTATATTTATATATTAAATGTGGATTAAATGGTAGGATTAGTGAAAATCTTGAAATTAGGGTCAAAAAACATAAGAAAGGTAAAATGGTAAATTGTCAAACACGTAATCCTAGAAAAAGGAAAATTGAGTATAAGGTCTTAAATGGAAAAACTAACCCTAGAAATGGATTCAAAACGAAAAATTGAGTGGTTAGGCAAGTTTCTGGAAAATGATGAATAGTATTTTTACCGGGTAAAATTATCGCGGTACAGTTGTGGGAATAATTTTCCCAAAAATCGGTCCAGACAGCCCCAAGTGCAGGGGATTTCTGGGAAGTCTGTGTTCAACGAATTCTAAAGGGAAGCGTACTAATCCTATGGTTCTCAAATTTTTACACAAGGTAGTTGACATCTCAATCTTGAAAACGGTGTATGGCACGTCCCTATTAGACTTCTGTGGAGAGAGATATGCTCTCCCAACATTCACCAAAAATCTGCCATTTTATAGAAATCTCGACAGCATCTCCTTTGTTTTTCTAACATATCCCACTTTTGTAAAAGTGTGTTATCTATCATAAAGGGTACCTAATAGACATGGGTGGCACTTAAAGACCAACAATGTCTTGGTGCTTTTACAACCCATCACAATTTATATCAATTCGCTTACTTTACAACTCATTAATTACATTATCAAAACTTAAACCATTACAATCACTTTGATCCATTTACATGCATTCTTTAGACATAAAACATAAATCATATCCTACAATAGGCCTATTGCCCTTTCATCATATAGCATACTTCAATGTTACACAAGAGCCAATATTACAATTACAATCCTCCATTTACAACAAATTACAATAATTCTTCAAATACAACATGATGAATCCTAAAAAAAAACATGGTAAATCATGACTAAACTTAGACAAAATATGACATGAACAAAGATGACAATATGAATAATCCTAAATCACATACAATGTTCATGTCCTAAGTCTAGCTAGGCCCAATGGCCACAAAATGCAAAATGGCTCTAAGCTCTCATGCTCATCCTACAGGCCTCTTGCCCGCCGCTCCAATCCCACTGCCACTACCTGAAATAAAATTCCCAAAACGGGGTGAGATATACGAATATATCTCATTTACCCAAGGGTTCTGGAGATTAATCCGCCCAATGACTCACTCAGATGTACATCAATAATATACCACAACATACAAAAAGGGATAAAGCAAGGGATTTAGTGAAGTAAGGAAGCATAGGGAGTAAAAATATGATGAAGCTGAAACGGTCGATGCCAAAGCCACGCAACATCCGGCCTATTGGCCTCGGCATATAGCCTACGGGTTCTCATCCAAGGAAGTGTTCCTAGAACATTAACCAAGGCACCCTCCATCCATATTCACCCGAGACTTTCCTAGTGTGCTCCTCAACGGATAACACATCATGAACCCAGGTCAATTGAAACTCCTTCATGGAGACCTATCTAGTGGAAGTCCGTAACGCCCGAAGGCAACAGTCTATTGGCCAGAGACACGGTATATTCTATGTACCACTATACATACATAATGCATGAGCATGTTATACTATACTACCAACATACGCCTCCAACCACTACCTCCAAGAGGCATGATGGAGCACACACGGGGACTAAACCCTAGTACCAAGGGATTACCTGATGAAATCTCCCTCACTTGATAGCTCCAATTTAATACGTCATCGAGCTTGGTACCACAAGAAATACCTACACATAGGCCATTTCCACTACAATTATAATCAACCAAGACATATACATGATTATTAAAGAGTTCATGTATATATTCATAACAACTCACCAAAATCCCTTTGGTCAAGGACCAAAGGCAACCCACCAAGCTCAAAGCTCCGAATTTACGTCTGTGGGAGGCAACCTACAATGATCACACAAGGATCATCAGCACAAGGTGCAGCCAAACAAGATTATAAGCACCAAAGTCCACCCACCCCACAATACAAGATTCGGCCATAAGGCCTAAAATTACCAAACAATTGTATTAATTTTATTTCAAGGTTTCTATGCCTTCACAAGCTTACCACAACACCCATTTAAGTCCCAAGTTCCATGTAATACCATCATAGCACCAATTTTCCTTAATTTCCCATAAAGGGTCGAATGCACACACTCACACGCTCCAAATATTTTTCTTTCCAATCCAATGCATCCACACAAACATACAACCCATTTAAACACCATTCATAACCATACAACATCAATTATACAATTTTTACATCATCAAACCCCACATGCCCTCACATGGCCGAACTGCTCATGCCCACATACCTAGGGGTATTCAATCCAATTTCACATTTCCACACATCATACAATCCTACAATTAACTCATACAAATACTCCACAACTCAATTACACAATCCTACAACCAAGTCATTTCACAAAGTCATAAACATCATCATCAAAATTGCCTAAGTTACCAAATAACTTCTCAATAATTTTAATGGTTTCTATCACTCTAAAACATCATTCTAAGCCATTTTCATCTAATACACAATTTCAATTTGAGCTCTCTAACTACATCAATTCATACACACTAGCTGTAGGTCACAAAATTCTATCCAATTCAAAACCAAAAATTGGAGGAGAAAGCTTACCACCAATCAACTCCTAGGCATTCCAAGAATGAGTTTCAACCCTTGAACGGTCCAAAACTGCCACCAACCACCCTCCTTGGCCACCAAAATTGCCACCCTAATTGGAAAATGATATCCTCTTTCACTCAATTTCGTGGCTCACTCAAGTAAGGAAAGATGCTCACAAGGTGATTTGGAACAACTTTGATGTTTTACACTTTTGGATTTGGTGCATGGAATCAATGGAAAAATGGATTTGAAATCCTTGTCTTCCTTGCTAATGGAGGCCGTGGCTTTGCTGGAAAATGAGGGGGGAAGGAGCTTTCTTTTTGAGTTTGCACATGTGTGCATTGGTCCAATTAAGTGAGGTGGGCTCCACGGGTGCCACCTCAACCTAAAACTAATTCAAATCTCCCGCTATTCCACTAAACGTCAATAATTTCTTAAACTATTTAAAAAATCTAATTTTTAACATTAATCACTGTCCTTTAATTGTTCTTGATTAGATAAATTCGGAGTTTTCCGGTCGTTCGGAGAAATCACAGTTTTAAGCTGTTATGCGCGTTGTGGACACGCTTCCTCAAACACTCTAATTTCCATCAATTTTCACCAGAAATCATATTTCCTAGTCCTATGTGTCATTTATAACTTATATCCAAACCTAGAGCTCAAAATTCATTCAGCACGCTTTACGGTGCCTCAATTCTTGGTCAAATTAGGTTCATGATATGTGAAATTGAAGCTTGAGGTGTCTAGTTTTCTGAATAAAAATTTAAGAGAAATTGGTGGAGTATTTTGTCCGGAATCGTGGAAAGAGTAAGGGATGTTTGGAGGCCTGTTTGAGGATGGCTGACAGATTTGCTTATCCAACTTCAAACGGTGATAACCGAAGCAAACAAGAACTTTTTGGAGCGTGTGATAGCTTTTTGGAAAGATAGTTAAGTCTAGAATAACATACTAAAAGACGGGTGGTTCACGACACGCAGATTTTCTGCAATATCCAAAAGACTGAACCATGTTCGGATAGGTAGAAACCGTAAAAGTGAGATTTATGCTAAGTGGGTTTATGGGAACCCCTTAGTGACTTGAGAGAAGTATTATATGATAGTTAAAAAATTAATATTATTATTTCGCAATTAGTTTTCAGGTACGGTCACAACTTTTATTAATTACGCTTTATTATTGTTTTAAATGCTCGTGTAATGAAAAGGAAAATGTTTACTCGCATTTTTATAAATGAATTGTTGTGATGGTAACTGCGCTTAATATCATAATCAATGTTAACAACACCAATACGTAACGGTCTATTACATTTTATGCTTGGAACATCCGCTATCAAGGTACCACTTGGTGTTTTTTGCCTACAAAACAAGTAAGTTTACTTGACTTTTGGTACCCAAAGGCTCTTGGGTCCATTTTGGTTAGGTATGGGCAGCAGCCCATCATTTGAAAATAGTGGGTTTAAAGTGTCTTTTATAATCCAAATTTGTTTGTAACCTTTCATATTTTTCCTATACTTGCATTGGTAAGAATTATGGCCTTTTCTTCAACAATAATTGCATTTAATGAATAGTGTAAGAACCCGATCGTTAAATTAAGAATTTAAATAATTTAATTATGAATTAGAAAATAATTCCATAATTGACGTTGGATAAATATAGAAAGATTATAACAATTATTGAGAAGGTCAGATAATGCTTAAATCACTTTTCTGATGAAAAGTGCAGATACTGGTTATGCTTCACGGTGTAAATGTGTATCAGTGAAGTATTCCAAAAAAATATAATAAAAATACAAATACTCCTAGAAAAATATTTAGGTCAAGGATATCAAGTTTCGAATCTTTTGATGGAACTCATTTATCAATATCTATAGATAAATGATTTCTTTTTTCATGAAGAATGTTTAGATAAAAATATATATTTGATATACACACATTCTAAGACGTGCTTCTTTAATAAATAGAGATTTTTCTTCTAATTTTTTAATTTTTAATTCTGATAATACATTACACAATATATGTATTTAATAAATAATGTGCACGAGAATAAATAAATAAATAAAAAAGTTATTTTTTTTTACAATTTCTGTTCTTGAGTTATTGGTTTATTTTCTGGAATAGAAAAAATAAGTTGAATTTATTAAGCATAAATTCTAATCATTTTTATTTTATAGATTAAAAATTGAAAAAAAAATAGAAACTTTATGATTCATATCCTAAGTGAGTTAGAAATGACTATATGATGTGTTTCAATAAAGGTAAAAATTTGAGTTGCTGGGACACGAACATGACATAGATATTTATTTATGTCAAAACTCTATATTAATATGATGTATACTTATTTACCATACAGGACGATAGAACACAATACATCAACTAGTTATTTTACTTTTCAAATAAAAATAATTTAGATAACTTCAAATTAATAAATAAAAGTGGATAAATGAGACAAATATGTAATTATATAATTATTTATTTTAGACAGTGCACACCAACATGAATACTCATGAATGCATATAAGGATTGAGACAAACACAAAATGTTAGCGGCATATTTGAGTGTTGAAAATTGACACTCCTAATTTTAAACGTTTTCCTTGTCCTCTTTTTCCTTTTTTATTTTATTTTCGGTTCAAATAGAGAGATTAATTATGTACGAGAAAAATAGAAACTTTAGACCAGCTAAACTGTTATGCATAATTGACAGGATACTAAATCTTGTAATGACAAAAAGTGACACAGAAAGACCGTACAACCCGACTGACATCACTATTACAGCGCAATTAACTACTATGTTTCTACTCAAATATTTAATAAAAGTATTGCTAAAATAAAGCTGAAACATCGATTGATTGACCAATTGTAGCAATTAATAACAATTAAGCATTGTAGAGAAAGAGAGAATAACTTATTGTCAACACCTAATTTATTAACAGCAGCCACAAAACACCACCGATGCAGCTGGACCATCCAAACACAATCCGAGGCTTCTTTTGGTTTGATGAGTCCTCTTTGTTATGACCTTTCTTAGGCTCTTCATAATATTCATCCTGATCTTCTTCATGTTCTTAATCTTCTTCCTCATTACATGCTGCTATATATTTTGGATCTCTTCAATTCTAACTTGTTTCACCAAACAAGCTCCCAGACTAATTCCTTTCATCACCAACTTTCTATCGCTATCTCCAGATAACACTGAAATAAAAAATTAAATAATGTTAAAGGATCATCAAGCAACAAAATGAAGCCCCAATACATAATACCTCGAGAAAATATTCTTAAATTATACAGAAAGAAAACAATAAAATCAAAACCTCAAAATTAAAAATAATAATAATAATAAGAACGGTTGAAGATCACATAAAACTATCACAAACATATAATAGGTATGTCCATCCAAAGTCGAACGAGCTCAAGCAGCACGAGTTCACCCATTTTAGGCATGTGGAGATCACGTCAAACTTGTTTTCTCTCAACAACATTATAGCCGTCATTGCCTTTATAGTCGTGCTTACTACAAAATAAATAATTACAATAAATTTTATTCTTTACGAACAAAATGAAATATTGCAAATACAAGCATAATACAAAACCTATAAAAAGTTCATTAAATGATTTCCAATCATAGGAAGCTAGTAACATCCAGCATTTGAAGCCAGTAATTTAATTGAACACAACGTTTCGCAAACAATATCAAAGAAAGATAAAAAGTTAAAAAAAAAAATTATGGATGAAGAGTCACATTGACAAGACAATGTAAACAAATAAGATATTTGACGGGAAAATGAATAAACTTCATTGATATTTCACACAAATATATACAGCTGTGTAACAAAGAAATCAATAAAAGATTTGTTACTTTAAAAACCAAACAGAAGAAAGTAAAAGAATCAACTTGAAAAAATTAAATTTACCGAGAAAATGGAAAAAAAAGGAATATGTTTTTATTCCAATAATAATACATCTAGACTAAAAGAAACAAAAACACCCAATGGAAAAGCCACATCCTCATTATTTTCAATTTTTCACCAACAGAAGGTACAGACCGTGGTAACACAATGTTTCAGGAAAAACGTCAAAGAATTAAGAAAAAAATTATAAATAATTCAATTGACTAATATTAGCATTGAGTAGATATGTAGAAAAAAAATTATTTGACGGGAAAATGATTAAACTTCAGTGATACTAATTTCACACAAATATATACAGGAGTATACAAGTGAGTTAAAGAAATAAATAGAAGATTTTTTTACATAAAAAATCAAACTGAAAAAAGCTGACAGAAAGAACTAGACATAAGAAAAAATATCTGTTATTATTCCAATTGAAAACCCACATCAAAAATGAAAGAAAGAAAGAAACATAGATATACAGTATTAATGGATTATATATATTTCTCCGACTTAAAGCAATAAATATTCTATGTTAGTTTTTTTTACATGAAACACCAACTAAAAAAACTAAAAAATTTAAATATATATATATATATATATATATATGTAAAGAAGAAGCTTATTTAAGAGAATACGTTCTCGCAGAAACAAACTGAATCTGTTATTATACCAAAAATATGTCTAGGCCAACAGAAAAACACAATTGGAAACCCACATAGTCAATATAAGAAAAAAATATAGAAATTAAAAAACATTTTTAATTAGGATTTTAGACCGAAAGAAACATCAGCATACCATCGAAAAGTCACATCCTCAACATTTTCAGAAAAATAGAAAAGAGACGAGAAGAAAAAAAGAAAAGAAAAGAAAGAGAACAAGTAATGTACCATGGTATTGACACCTTCAGTGTTGTCGGGAGATAGTGACAGAATGCTGGTGATGAAAGCAATTAAATTGGGAGCTTCAGATTATTTGGTAAAACCAGTTAGAATTGAAGAGCTCCAAAATATTTGGCAGCAGCATGTAATGAGGAGGAAGATTAAGAAGCAGGAAGAATTTCAGGATGAAGATTATGAAGAGCTTGAGAAAGGTCTTAACCAAGAGGACCCATCAACCCAAAAGAAGCCTCGGTTTGTTTGAACGGACAAGCTGCATTGAAGCTTTGTGGCTGCTGTTAATCAAAGTGTTGACAGTAAGTTATTCACTCTCTCTACAATGCAAAATAATTGTTATCTTAATATTGTTATTAATTGCTACAAAAGGTCAATGAATTGATGTTTCTACTTTCTTTTAGCAATATTTTATTAAGTTACTGAATTGTGTTATTTTGATTGCAGAGGCCGTACCTAAAAAAGTTATTCAATTCATGAATGTCGAGAACATCTTTTAAACAAGAGTAACCGAAGAAACTAATAATATTAATAAACATTGATACTCAATATGCATTACTCATTCTACATAATTTTTTTTTAAAATTTTTTTTCCAAGGATGTCCTCACTCATTTGGACTAGACTAATCTCTTCCTAGAGTAGAGCACATAACGATTTTTATCAGGATGTAATCGAACATATTTGAAAAATAAATCATTCATCTATATATCTCTTGAATTTCACTGTTATTAGTTGGTTACCTTCATTTTATTCTCTCAGGGAATCTGTTACAAGGATGGTCACCCTCTTTTATTATTCCCTTCATCATATCTCATTTTGCACTCATCATCCAAATAAATATTATGTTTAATTTAGCTACTACTAAAATTAATCTTTCTTACTTATTTATATTAGATTCAAATATATTAAAGTTTTATTTATTTAATGTTATATTTACATCAAATAAAAAATTGCGTGTGGATTTAGACCAATTAAGGCTCTAGTGAGAAGCCAAAGAAAGTCTGATTAAAAGAGCAACAAGAAGGCCAAAGAAAGCTTGAGAATAACCATTTACATAGACCTTAATCTAGATGGCTTTAATGAAATTTTGGTTATTGATACCACTGTTTAGAAAAAATTTAAAAGACGCTTAAGCAGTGAGAGCTAAAAGCAACAGCAAATACCTTTCTGATTGCAGGGGAATTCCTTCAAGATTATTTTAATTCTGCAACTTAGAAAGTGATAGTCTTACTGTGATTCAACCACCTCACACCCATTTAAGAGATTCTCATACAAATGAACCTGTATAAGAGTATACAAGAGTAAATAAGAGCACATCGTTTAAAAGAATAGAGGTCATGATCAAAATTGAAGAACTATGGGAGTGTAAAGTTCTTATCAAACTACAACACCAATTGGAACGAAACATAAGGTATAACAAGTTTACTAATTCAAGTAATAATGGCTGGGTAGCAAAGATACGACAATATGATGATAGTAATGAAATAGCCATGTCCCATTATCTTTCAAACATATTAAAACAATTGATTTCTTTGTGTTCAACACTTAATGTATTATTGAGTACTCTTCACTATAAAAGCCTCTCAACAGAAGCATAGCAAAATGCAAGCAATTGAATAATAAAATACAAACAGAGTTTTCAACTCCCATGCATATAAATTCAGAAATGCGCTCATTGGCGAGGCTACTTAATCAGAAATTCAGTCTGTGATTTTATGGACCTTTTGTGATTACTAAAAGAACTGGTCCTGTTGCATATCAATTGAAATTACCTGATTATGCCAAAGTTCATTATGTTTTCCATGTCTCACAGCTAAAAAAGGCTATCAGCTCAGCGGCACTAGTTTCAAATTTTACTAGTTGTTTGGCAGAGGACTACGAGCTTCAAGTGCAGCCTGCAGATATCTTAGATGCCCGTCGTTTACTTAACGGTAAAGTCAAAATTTTAGTAAGCTGGTTCAACCTTCCTATTAAGGAAAGTTCATGGGAAGATTTGGAGACTTTTATAGATTTGGGGATAAGGTGAAAGTAAAGGATGGGGGTAATGTTGAGGCTATCAAACATGTTTACATTAGAAGGGGGAAAGGCCCAACAGGGCAGCAAAGGACTGGCCCAGAATTAGAAAGTCTAGTGCAATTTCAAGAAGGCTCAGGGGCTGACCCAAGAGCTGAGGTGGAGAAGGATGACGTGGAAAAGGAGCATAAAGATAGAGGAGATTACAGTGAGCGCGTAGAAGAAAAAGGGGAAGTTAGTTAGAAGGCGTGGGGAGCGAAAGGTGATGCTGGTGTGGGGGGATTTATAGGGGAAGGCAGCATCCAAATGGGGGAGGATTGGATAATGAATTAGTTGGGGAATGTAGGGGATCCATTGGGGACCTCTTGGGAGCTTTTTTCTTCTCTTTTCGGTGTCAAATACAAAGTGTCTCTTGCCGTTGTTTAATTTTCTTCATTGTAAAGAGCAGTGCTCTGTTATTCTATCAATACGTATTAGAAGGTTTCTTTAATTTTCTGTGTTTTATCAATTTTGATTCATCTGTTCCAACAAAGACAAATTAATTGTGATATGCTAAAAAATCTTGTTTCACAGCAAGCAAGAAAGCAATAATAATAATAATAATTCACAATAATAGCAATGGAAAGGCAATCACATGCATATCACCCAAAACTTTTGAAGAAGAAAAAAAGTAAGGAAAGAAAGAAAATCCATAGATGCTAAAAAAAGAAGTGAAAAGTTCATACTTGAAATAAGAAAATCTCCGTCCTCAACCATGAGTCAAAAGAGAAAGAATCAGAGAGAAAGCTAAAGAAAAACTAAGCATTATTCAGAGAAAAACTGAAACCGAATTCACTGATTACATATCTGAGTAGAGACCTCACTTATATAGACGATACAATGAATAAGCGTATATTCTAGAAGCTTCTAAAAGAGATCTGAACAGAATCTAACTACCTGACTGAAAATGACTGAACTGAAGCTGAGCTTCTAAGATTCATTAAGTTATAACAAACTTAACACTACAAACACAAGAGTCCAGATACAATGAACCATAGAGTACAAGTACATGACACACGTACTTGTAGTTTGAAAAAAAAAACGCAATAACACTTAAAATGGTACACAACCAACAAAATAAAACCTCTTTTATACATGCATGTTTTTAAAAGCAGAGGCGAAAGTAAGAATAATAATACCTTCATTAGCACCTTTTTGAGCTGCTTGTAGTTGTGAGTTGTGCATCGGCCAAAGGCAACCATTTTTTGTTGGGGAGTCGTTGATTGAAAGAAAGAAAGAAAGCATGAAGAAAACTTGAAGAAGAACATTCAAGTCAGATTCAATGAAATATTTTAGAAGGAAGAGATGATAACGAAAAGGTAACCATTTTTGTTGGGGAGTGGTTGATTTGATTGAACGGTGAGAAGAGAAGAGAAGCGGCTAGGGTTTTTCGTGGAGAAGAAAAAGAGGAATGAGTGACAGTACAATACAATGGGTTTTAAAGAGACAGGATCTGCAAACATTGCTTTTATGGGTTATGCATTGCAGGGCCACACTACATTATGCTTCTTGAAGCATCTTCGTTTGTGATAGAGGGATTTCTGAATTCTAAAGAAATGTCAATAAAAATGCTAATTAATATATCTGATTCTATATCTATACTACCGTAGAAGGGGATTCCATACTTTAGCGTCCATTTTTTATCATTTCAAATTCATCTTTGTTAATTATTGACTTGATTATGTACCAAAAAATTTATTGATTTAATTATTTAAAAAACATTAAAAATATACAACTTTAAATACATCTTAAAAGGATAAAATATAATCACTTAATGTCTACCCAAAAAAAATAATATATATAATCACTTAAGACACTGATTAATTTTATTATTATTAAAAAATAGAATTAGCAAACACGTAATACTGAACAGTATGCTAAATAATGTGTGTGTACACACACAAAATTATAAAGGAAATCTCCTGCTTTGGTTTTTATTTTTTTTTATTTTTCAAAATTATTATTATTAACTACTCATTGAAAAAATGAAATTATAGAATAGTTTCAGCCCTAAAAAAAGCCTCTTTAGAAAGTATGTTATAGGTTTTTTTATATGTCGGGTCTATAAGTCTACATGCCGATTTATTTTATATTATTTATTTTAAATAAAATAAATAAATTATTATGTTAATAATTTTGAATAATAAAGTTATATTATTTTAATTATTATTTTTAATTATTGAATATCTTATCAGCTTAAACATGCTAACAAGTCTATGCAAATGTTTTTGTTTTTTAAATATAGGTCATGTTAAATTTATAATTTGGGCCTACACAAGATAACGTATTCGGCCAGGCCTAAAATATTTTATACATGTCTGACCTATTTAAGCTAGAGCCTACCTCTGCCCAGTCTATTTACACCCCTACTTTTAACAATGGTTTTTCGTCGTTCATTGAATGTGAGTACTATAAGCATGCTTTTAACATGGGCTAATTTACATATAAAGTAGAGCCATCAAAACAGGCTATTTCATCCCTTTAGGCCCTAGCCCACACAAGCTAAGGTCAAAAATCCTGCAAATAAAAAAGCCTGCATGGGCCAAAAACCTATATAATCCCACGGGATAAGGCCAATCCACGAGCCAAAATTTCATATAAATCAATCATTTGTCATTAATTAAAATTATGACAGTAGCATACAGGCATCACCGAAACCTTATTTGAAATTATCATCCCTGATCCATCTACCACTCCCAATTTCTACTCTCCATAATCAACTATATTGGAAAGAACAATAAATCTTTACGTAATCCTCCAAAACAAGCAATCAATGAGATAAAATAAACCATGTTGCCATATAATTGAATGGGAATTAGTTTCTCTGCATAAATTATTCTCATATTACAAACTCATAAAAATGTCTCATCCAATTTTTTTTCCTTTAATGCAGTGAGTGCCACATATTTAATGGGTCTGCAAGAGAGGAATAATTTCTTCTGTAACAATAGGAGAAACTAGGAAAACCATTGCCATTTGTTCATTCCTCACTTTAACATAAATTCGTTACATTAATTATGTATTTGCTACTTCAGGAGTAATAACCAACAAAATTGCTTTAGGCTTCTTTTCAATGGTGTGAGATTTAGGGGTGTGCATGAAGCGGTTCATAACCGGTTTTAACAAAAACCGAACCAAACCGGTTTCAAAATCAGTTTACGGTTTATAATCAGTTTTGATTTAAAACCAGTTACGAACCATAAATCGGTTATCAAGTTCAAAACCAGTTTTTTAACAAATTCAAAATCGACTCTTGATGGATTGTGCTATTTTTATAAGTAGTCATTTGTTTCTCCCGGTTATAGGTAGTTGACCAACTATTTCTTGCAAGAATCTTCATTGTTTTGGAACTCTCCGGACGAAATGATTCTTATAGAAATTGTTTCAAAGGGTGAATTTATGTACTACTAGTGTAAAAAAAAATTGGGAAAATAAATTTCATCACATTTCTATAAAATAGTACTTTAAAATTTTTGTTATAATTATGTTTCCTCAATCACCATATACAACATTGGAATAGATACAAAATGTCAGGCATATTTGCTTACAAAATTAAGAGGTGATTTAGTAGCGATATGAAATTACTTTTAGAATTTTAGTAGTTTTTGAAAAAAAAAAATAACAATTTTTTATTTAATGTTTTTAAGTTTAATCAATCATTATGTTACTAGCTGCTACTTAGAAATAAATAAATGAAATGGGTTAATAGACTAACACTGTTTGAACTTTAGTCCCAGTGTCCACTGTAGTAGGACTATGTAAGGCAAATGGTGAGGGGCTGAGGGCTATAGAAACCCCTCCATCCTTTCCTATAACATCAAAAATTTCCCTTTCCTCCTTTATACTCTCTTGAGTGAATTTTGTAAGGAGTTCTCTTAATTTAATAGAGGGAAAAAATTCTTCTCTTCTTGTAATTAAAGAGATGTTGTAATTTTGGGGTTTCCCATAATAGAGTTTTGACCAAATACTAGTTAAACGAGTATAAGACTTTAATGAAATAGTGGGAGCTATTTTCTCAACAAAAGAGTTTGTGATAGAACCATGGCAACAAAGGTGGCCATTTGAAGATGAAAATTAAACATTATTGACAAAAGATAATTTCCTGGAGGCCATTAGTACCTGACCAGTGGATATCACAGATGGTAGGAAGTAGAAAAGAATTGATGGATTGGCTATTTTTGATCTAGGAAAAGAAAACAACCAAAGAGATATAGGATGATCTCACAAATTTGTATGCAGTCAAGTCACTTCACAACAAAATAATTCTCAAAAGGAAGCCTTACATATTTCGGATGTTTGAATCTACATTAGTAAGAGAGTACATTAAAACTATACTATAATAGCATAACATATGGGTCTAACCTAAGTTACGGCGACAGAGACACCATGGAAAGGAGCAACAACGACGACGCATCAGAAATCAAGAAAGTGGAATTCGATGCTTCGGAGATTGAATACGTCAATTACGGCGGCGAGCATCACCTACCTCTTGTCATAAACCTGGTCAACCAAGAACTCAGCGAACCTTACTCCATCTTCATGTACCGTTACTTCGTCTATCTCTGGCCTCATGTTTCTTTCCTGGTTCCAAAACTGTTCACTTTCCACTTTATTATCATCTGGGTGTTTCTTCAATTCCTCCTTCACCACTCAGATTTTCTCAATTTTTGTATTTTATTTATTTATTCTTCTGTGCTTGCTTTTAAGGCGTTCCACAAAGGTAAATATGTGGGCACGGTGGTTTGTAAGATAGGGGAACATCGTAACACTTTCAGAGGGTATATTGCTATGCTCGTTGTGATCAAGCCTTATAGAGGAAGAGGCATTGGTAATTTTCATATTCTGCTATTCTTTTTTATTTTTTTATTTTTTTATTTTTTCATTTCCAATTTTATGATGTGGTTATTGGAAATTTAATAAAAATGTTACTGTTATTGAAGACTGTGGGTGACATTAAATCACTAAGAGGTTTGAACCCATGTATAGAGCAGAAGAGATAAATGATCAGAATTATCAAACATAGTGGAATAAGAAAAAATTAGAATAGACTTAGTTGATGTCAGATAATGAGACAGAATGATCAATGTATGCAGAATAGTATAGGAATAAATTCGAGCCCACAAAATGTGTCTCCTTAAGACAATTTTCCCCTTCACTGATGCCAAAGGTTGATGGACACTTATATTCCAAGGTAGAACGGATTTTGTCTGAAGAGTGATGGCACTATCAGTCAACAGTCCAAACGAACACAACAATATACCAGAGGGATTACACCATAGGATGAACGAAAATATGCAAATCGGAAGGAAGAAAAAATGCGACAGAGTTTCAGTGTAGAAATCAGATTATTTTTTCAAGGGAGATCAGGGTCTATTTATCGATACTGACCGGTCACGTTGAACTGTCGTGTCTGACGGATGCGAACAGGTATGACCGGTGGCCGATTCGGTGAACAGGTACAACCGGTGACCGGTTCGCGAAAGGTAAGAACCGGTTCAGTTCAAAACGCTCAAAAAACTGGCGGGTAGAAATGTTTGGTTTTGGAAAAAAATTGGAGGGAAGCAACGGATAGTCACAGGGGTATTTTGGACAAAAAATTAAAAAATTATTTAATAAAAAATTATTTTTATTTAACACAAATGTATGAACCAAACCAACCGATCCGAGCCGAGTCGGACAGACGGACGGACGGCGGCAACGGCGCGCATGTGGTGGACCTAAGCCCACTTAGCTCCTCCCCCTCCACAAAATGTGTAGTGACCCAAGGGCCAATTTAGGAGTGTGAGGTGGGAGCTTATAAACTCTCTCACCTCCTACTAGTTGTCCAATGTGGGACTTCTTAAACCCACACACCCTTTCGACTTCCATTTTCTCTTTTCTTAACTTACTTCTTATTCATAACCAATAGATTGTCTACACAATTTATATGTAAATTTCAATAATCTCCCACATGGATAAGAAGTCAATTCATCGTGAATAAAATGCATAAGAATATAAATGCTAAGTGTAATTTTCTCAACGAGAAACAACTGCATCGAGATAGGTAGAGTTACCTTTGAACCTTCTCTAGTGAAAACCTATAGGATATACTCGGTCAATCGGTGTTCTTGGCGACTTGAACCGTCGACCTTTAGTGTATACCTAGACAATAGGAGTCACACAATTGCTTCTCTAGCATTGTTGGTCCTTTGTTGTGCCCATTTTGGCCGTGAGACACCTACCTGGTTTTGCGAGTGTTCTAGAGAATCGGCCTTTGAAAAATTCTCATAGAAGCGGACCTCACTTCACACTCACATAGGTGATTTCTTGTGATGTAACTCACTATACATCATCTGAACACAACAGATTAAGAAATCATTAAAAGCCTAAATGCTTACCCTCATAAATACATTGTCTTGTCATACGAATGAGTATGAGTTTAAAAACTCCACATTGTCTTGACAGTCGAACATCACTTAGTTGTCTCTTTGAACCTAGTTCGTGGGATCTCCACTCATCTAAGTAACTCATTCCTTTTAACAAATTGTCAACCAATTCTCTAGGAATCCATTTGGTTAATGGATCCGCTATGTTCTCTTTAGACTTAACATAGTCAATTGTAATAATTCCATTCGAGAGTATATGTCTTTCGGTATCATGTCTACGACGTATATGTCGAGACTTACCGTTATACATGACGTTCTTGGCCCTTCCAATAGCTGCTTGGCTATCGCAGTGTATGCATACGGCTGGTACCAGTTTTGGCCAATTAAGAACTTCCTCAATAAAATTATGAAGCCATTCGACTTCTTCACCAGCTTTATCGAAAGCAATAAATTCTGCTTCCATGGTTGACCTTGCAATGCAAGTCTGTTTGGATGATTTCCAAGACACAACACCCCCACCAAGGGTGAACACATATCCACTTACGTATCTAGTGTCGTTAGAGCCGGTGATCCAATTTGCATCACAATACCCTTCTATAACTGCGGGGTATTTCTCGTAATGCAAAGCAAAATTTTAAGTGTACTTCACGTATCCCAAAACTCTTACCATAGCTTTCCAATGATTTTCATTTGGATTACTAGTAAAGCGACTTAACAGACTTACTGCATAAGCAATATCAAGTCTGGTACAAATCGTAACATACATAAGGCTTCCTAACACTTGAGCATATAGCTTTTCTGTTGTAGCCTTACTAGTGTTCTTTAATAAACTAAGATTAGAATCTACGAGGTTCTTCACAGGGGTTATATTCAAACTTTTGAATTTCTCAAGAATTTTAGCTATATAGTGTGCCTATGATAAAGCCAACCCTCCAGATGTTCTATGGATTTTAATACCTAGGATAACGTCTGCTATCCCCATATCTTTCATATCAAATTTACTTTTAAGTAATTATTTGGTAGCTTTAATCATTTGATTATTACTACCCATGATCAACATGTCGTCTACATAAAGACAGACAATGGAAAATCCTTTTTCAGTATTTGGAACATAAACACATTTGTCACATTCATTTATTCGAAATCCATTTGATAACATAACTTTGTCAAATTTCGCATGCCATTGTTTTGGAGCTTGTTTTAACCCGTAAAGGGATTTTATTAAGCGACGAACTTTCAGTTCTTGTCTTGGAACAACGAAACCTTCAGGTTGTTCTAAATATATCTCTTCTTCTAGGTCGCCGTTTAAGAAGGCGGTATTAACATCCATTTGATGTATTTCTAATTCATTCAATGCATCTATCGCGATCAACATCCTAATGGATGCGATACTTGTAATAAGTGAATAAGTATCGAAGTAGTCGAGACCTTCACGTTGCCTGTAGCCTTTTACCACAAGCCTAGCTTTATATTTATCAATAGTGCCATTTTCATTCATTTTTCTTTTGAATACCCACTTACTTCCTAAAAGGCTTATTTCCAGGAGGAAGGTTTACCAATTCCCAAGTGTGGTTGGACAAGATAGACTCTATCTCACTATTGATAGCCTCTTCCCAGAATGGTGCTTCCGGGGACGTTATAGCTTCCTTATACGTCGGAGGCTCGTTTTCTAACATATACGTAAAAAAATCAGGTCCAAAGGATGTGGCTGTCCTTTGCCTCTTGCTACGTCTAGGTTCATTTTCTACATCCTCTACAGGATCAGTATTAGTTGTAGCATACCGAGGTATCATAATGTTATTATCATTATTACCACTTGATTCGTGTACTTTATTGTATGGAAATACATCTTCAAAGAAAGTAACTTCCCTTGACTCAATAACTGTATTAACTTGTATATCTGAGACATCAAATTTATAAACCAGAAACCGATAGGCACTACTATTAAGTACATAACCGATGAATACACAATCCACGGTTTTAGGTCCGATTTTCAACCTTTTAGGTTTAGGAACTGCAACCTTAGCCAAGCACCCCCACACTTTAAAGTATTTCAAGGATGGTTTCTTTTTTTTCCATATGTCGTATGGTATGCTCTTTGTCCTTTTGTGAGGCACTCTATTTACAATGTAGTTAGCCGTCAAAATGGCTCCCCCCCCACAAATTCTGTGCTAAACTGGATGTAATTAACATAGCATTCATCATTTCTTTCAATGTCCGATTTCTCCTTTCTGCAATCCCATTTGATTGCGGTGAATATAGAGCTGTTGTCTGGTGTACGATACCAGACTCTATACAGAATTCCTCGAAGGGGCCATCGTATTCTCCCCCATGATCGCTCCTTACTATTTTAATTTTCTTGTTAAGTTGATTTTCAACTTCACTTTTATATTGCTTAAAAGCAACAATAGCTTCATCTTTACTATTAAGTAAATACACATAACAATATCTACTGCAATCATCGATAAACGTAATAAAGTATTTCTTATTATCCCTAGATGGTGTAGATTTTATGTCATATATATCAGTATGTATTAAATCTAACAACTCAGTTGATCTTTCAATCGATTTAAAAGGTAATTTCAGAAATTTTGATTCAAGACATACCTGACACTTTTTATTTATACATTCGAATTTAGGTAGTAAATTTAAATGAATTAAATTCTTAATTGATTTTAAATTAACGTGTCCTAATCTATTATGCCATAAATTAGAAGACTCAAGCAAGTAAACAGAAATAGTAGTATTATTAATATTATTGGAATTGTTTACAGTCATCACATTCAGATTGAAAAGGTCCTCACTAAGGTAACCCTTTCCTACATACACATCATTCTTAGTAAGTACAAACTTATTAGAAACAAATACAAGTTTAAAGCCATTCTTGCTTAACAGAGATCCAGAAACTAGGTTCTTGCGAATATCAAGTACATGAAGCACATCATTGACTGTCACTATCTTGCCAGATGTCATCTTCAAAGCCACTTTTCCCACACCTTCAACTTTTGAAGTAGATGAATTACCCATAGAATATTTCTTCTTCTTTGACTTTGATCCCTCTTCAACCACATAAGCCTTAGAGACCATAGGTTTGTTGCCATTCCTCTTATCATAAATTTTATTATCTTCCTCTATCCTCAATCTCATAATCAGCTCTTCAAGTCACAATTCTTTGCGCTTATGCTTGAGATAATTCTTGAAATCTTTCCAAGAATTTGGTAACTTTTCTATGAAAGCAGCAACTTGGAAAGACTCATTAAAAGACATTCCTTCTGCATGAATTTCATGCACAATCACTTGAAGTTCTTCAACTTGACTCACAACAGATTTGGAGTCTTGCATCTTGAAGTCCAAGAATCTCCCAACTATGAATTTCTTTAAGGCAGCATCCTCAGTTTTATACTTCTTGTCAAGACTATCCTATAGTTCCTTACTAGTTTTTAGGGTACTATACACATTATACAGTGTGTTGTCTAGACCATTGAGAATATAGTTTCGGCGAAGGAAGTCAGAATACTTCCAAGCATCAATAACAGCAACCTTTTCCTTGTCAGGCTGTTCTCCCTCATCTAGTTTAGGAGCATATTCCTTGAGGAAACGTCCCAGACTCAGTGTTGTCAAATAGAACAACATCTTCTGTTGCCAACGTTTGAAATGTCCCATTTAATTTTTCAGGTTTGTCAGCATGCATTGGAACAGAGGCAGTAAGATTGGCAGTGTTTGTACTTGTAGTAGCCATTTCTGTTACACAAACAGAATCCGAAATTAATCACACAGATTAATCACACATTAATCACACAGTAAATAAAAACATAAACAGTATATAAAACAAAAAATACTGATCACAGGTTCAAAACACCAAATTGTCTTAAGATTGTTATTGAAGACAGTGGGTGATATTAAATTACTAAGAGGTTTGAACCCATGTATAAAGCAGAAGAGATAAATGATCAGAATTATCAAACACAGTGGAACAAGAAAAAATTAGAACAGACTTACTTGGTGTCAGATAATGAGACAGAATGATCAATGTATGTAGAATAGTATAGGAATAAATCCGAGTCCACATAATCTGTCTCATTATCTGGACTGTCTATAAAAAAAAAATTTTGATAATAAATTCGTCAAGTTTTTTGATAAAAAATTTTCATCAAAATTTTCAACGAAATACATTTCTATAAAAAAATTCCGTAAATTTTTTTGACAAAAAAAACATTTTGACAAAAAAAATATTCTGTCAAAATTCTTTAGAGAATCTAAATTTAGGCGAAAGTTTCAAATGAAACATTTCCCTCGAAATAATTTCCGTCAAAATTTTCGTCAGAACACATTCCCATCGAAATTTTGAACGAAAAACATTCCGTCAAATTTTTTTGACAAAATTCTTTTTTCATTTAAAACATTTGATGGAAGAAATCATTTTCGTCAAAACTGTTGACGGAAAGTAAATTTCAATAGAAAAATTTTTTTTGTACAAATTTCAACGAAAAAATAATTTTGTGATGAAATTTTCGTCTTTTGCAATGTAAAAATTTCGACAAAATTTTGTGAGAAAACCAAGTCAAAAACGGGTCAGGTCAGATTTGACCCAGTTCAGAAACCAAGTCAGACCCACTTTAGAAACCAAGTCAGGTCAGATCCAAACTGGTTCTGAACTAGTTCAACAAAATCCAATCCAAGTCAGACCTGATTTGGATCAAATTAAAGCGGGTCGGGTCAAAATACCTGACCTATAAAAACCAAGTTGGATCGAGTCGGACAAAAACCTGACCCGACCTGACCCAAGCACAACCCTAACTATTTGTAAGGCGTCGGATAAATATTGCGACAGCACTTAATATTATGGTTGATTAATTTGTAAGAGACAAGCACATTTTGTCTTATTATTAAATGTAATTAAATTATTTATTTAAGATGGCATCAGTTTTTTTTATTTGTAAAATGTGGCGGCCAATATTGTGATGATAGGCCAATACAGACTAATAATGGCCACAGGTTTTAGTTCTTCGCAACATTACATTAACTAATAATAATGGACAAAAACTTCTTCCACCTATTGCTGGAGGGTAAGATGACATTAAGGGGCGTTTGGTAGAGGAGAAATTTTTTTTTAACCGGGAATCACAATTACCGGTAATATAGTAAGGAAATGAATTTCCCGAGAATGTCTTAAAAAAGCTGTTTGGTAAGTCAAAATATATCCGGGAATACTTATCAAATTTTTCTGATAATATGTTTGGTTGATAATAAAATATTGATGGAAATCTGAGTCATTTTACAAAATTATCCCTTACACATACCCGACTTTCAGACTTTTCATCTTCTTCAACCACGATATAGATCTTGATATATTCTCGCCTTGGTAGCCCAAACAAAATTTGTTCTTCTTCTGAAACACTAGCACTAAACTAACCATCTCATTTCTCTACTTTAGGTATATTGGATTTACAGATGACAATAAACCACAGCGACGAGAAAGGCTAACTAACCAACAACAATTTACTCATTCAATTTCATTTTATATAAACTATTATAATATATCCTGTTTGGTTGGCACAATTGGGGGGAAGTAATGATTTTCTTTACATAGTTGTTGATTTTAAATGGGAATTTTGTGAAATTTCTTGGGCCTGTGTTTGTTGTTTGTGTGACCATGTTGAGTGCCGTGAAATTGGTTTCAATATTTGGTTCAATCCATCATTTTACCGGTTTGCTTCATGGTTTTGGTTTTAGGTTTGGATGAGAAAAAAAAAATGTAATGTTCTGCAACTAATTGTAGATCTTCTCTCTGAAATGGGACGGCGTACTATAGACCAAACAGGTGTTAAACAACCACCGTCAACTCACGGGAGATCAGCTTTTGCCCTTCGACGAAAATGGCTTCCGATTTCGAATGAGGTGAGTAGACAAGCTTTTGGTTTCAACAGCAGCTTGCTCACAGTAGAAGATCATGACCTTTTCTGACGAAGAAAGAGACCACCCGTCATGAAGACCAGCCTTCAAAAACGAAGGGTACAACTGTCCAAAAATATCATAAAACAAATCCTTACATCGAGTATTTCACAAATACCACCCATTTGGAGGTAATTTGAGAAGGTAAACTATAACACATTTTGGTCATAAAAGTAATTCCAGGGCAAACTGGATACCTGGCCAACTAATATCAAAACTTCTACCAAACATGGCCAAATACAAAACCCATTTTAACTTTCCTGGTATTTTTATAAATATACCTCTACCAAACAGCAGCTAAAAGAGGTGATAAGTTTCGTTAAAGCTTTTTTCATATGACGTAAGGAAATAAAAGTAAATACATCGTTAAAGCTGCCAAAAGGCTGGGATACTCTAGTGGGGACTTTGAGTAATTCAGCTCCAGAAGGAAAGTTGAAGATGGATGTCGTGACAGACAGTCTCCTGAGCGAAGAAGTTAGGAGAAGAGAACGAGGTGTTTCTAGCACGTCTGAGGCCAACGTTTCTGAGAACAAAGGGAAATCCGACTCCCGGGGTAGAAGCAAGAGCCGGGGTCGAGATCGTGACAGACGAGGAAAGTCCAGAGGTCGGTCAAAGCTGAAATATGAGTTGAAGTGCTTTTACTGTGGAAAGACGGGTCATATGAAGTCAGACTGCTGGACCCTGCAGAATGATGAGAAGAACGGCTCTGTGAAGCCAGATCAGATTATTCCCAAGAAGAGGGAAAACAAGAGCACCACTGCGGTGGCTGCCAACTCGAATGCCCAGATATTCCTCCTTGGTGAGGATAATTATTTGAATGTTGCATATGATGACTGCACCTGGATTGTTGACTCTGATGCCTCCTTCCACGTTACTCCACACCAACGTTTTTTCTCCTCTTATCGAGGTGGTGATTTTGGAGTCGTGAAGATGGGAAATCAAGTGACCAGCAAGATTGTTGGTGTCGGTGATGTAACTCTGACCACAGATGTCGGACGCCGACTTGTATTGAGAGATGTAAGGCATGTTCCTGACATGCAACTGAATCTAATCTCGGTAGGCAAGCTTGATGATGCCGGGTTAGTGAACTACTTTGGTAGTGTTAGATGGAAGCTGGCCAAGGGAAACTTGGTCGTGGCCCGAGGTAAGAAGGAAGGCTCCTTGTACGTGATGCAAGGAAAGATCAATGGCGGAGAAGCCAATTCTGTCCGAGATGGACCTAGCTTGGAGTTATGGCTCAAGCGCCTCGGCCACATGAGCGTGAAAGGGCTCCAAATCCTGCATAAGAAAGGATTACTGACCGGGTTGAAAGGCCAAGCGTTGGGAGTTGCACGCACTGCCTAGCTGGAAAGCAGCACCGGGTTTCTTTTGTGAGACCGGATCAACCAAGAAGACGCAGGTATATTCTTGACCTCGTCCATACTGATGTTTACTCCATGTCGGAGAAATCTCTTGGAGGAGCTCAGTATTTTGTTTCATTTATTGATGACCACTCCCGCAAAGTGTGGGTATATTTGTTGAAATCTAAAGACCAGGTACTCCAATCCTTTAAAGAGTTTCATGCTATGGTTAAAAGGGAGACTGGCAAGAAATTGAAAGTGGTCCGATCTGATAATGGTGGTGAGTACTTGATATGCGTCTAACATATGGAGATTTCTAAGTAAAAGAAGCAAGGAATTAATCATAAATGTGTGAAAATAAGCTCATAAATGCAAGAAATATTGATTATTCCTTCTCAATCATTCTCTCACTCAATTTATGCATTTTGATAGCAGGAAACACCAAAAAGAAGTGAAAGAGAGAAGTTGAAATTGCATAGTCTCGCGCAAAAAATGGCGCGATCCGCGTGATTTTGGCAAATTACTTTCTGTTTGTCTGCGCGATCCGCACGGATTTGGCGCTGATCGCGCAGGCGTCATGAATGCAGTCCTTGATTTGTGGAGTCGCGAATTTGGCACTGATCACGCGGGCGTCATGAATGCATTCTTTGATTTGTGGAGTTCGATTAAAAGTGAAATTTAATCAAATTAATGAGAGGATTATGACCTGATTGATTGGTGGAATTATGAGAAAAATGGAAATTTAATTAGAATTAATTCAAGGATTATGACCTGATTGAGTAGCTGGCTATATAAAGGAAGCAGAAACTCTAAAACAAAATCATCTTTTGGCAAGGAGAAATTGGAGAGGAAGCTCTCGGTGACTGAAGATTCAAGACTTCTTCTTCTTATTTCGGTTTTACATTTTCATGAACTCTTTCTCATTATTTAAATTGTCAGACATGAATATGTCTTGCTAGTTTTTTAATATTATGGTAAGGGTCACAACCCTTGATGTGAACCCCTTGTAGTTTGGTTAGTTTTTACATTTAATTATTTCAATTGCATTTATTTTACTTTGTTCTTCATCTTTAATTCTTCTAGAATTGATCACTCTATTAGGATTGCGAGGGTTAGGGTTCGCAATAGGGATATTGGGATTCTAATACCTGACAAAGGGTAAAATAACAGTTCATGTATGCACTAGAGATAGGCTATATAACTGCAAACGTGGAAAATTCACTGGGTTAAAAGATTAACTTGAAAAGGGATTTCTAAGGAATTAGGATTCTAATAGGGTTAATAAAGTTAAGATCTCTAAGGGATTAAGGCTTAACTAATTAATTAATAGATGGTGAAATGTTTGATCAATTGGGTAATTAAATATAAAACATTAATCAATATTACAAGGTGGGGATCAGAAAGGTGTTGGAGTCCTTTACTGCAATAGCTTTCTACATATTTTCTCAACTCTCAACTTTTGCTTTAAGTTTTCAACTTCTCTTGAATTGTTCATAAATTATTGAATAACTCATAATTGTTACAAACACCATTACTTTCAAATCAACTCTTGTTCTTCCATTCTTAAAAAGGAACAATTAATTGATATTCGACCCAATCCCTGTGGAGACGATACTTTTCTTATCACTTTATTACTTGGAACGATCGGTATACTTGCCGATTTCGCAACAAGTTTTTGGCGCCGTTGCCGGGGATTGGTGTATCTTATATCAATTGATTTTGATTTTAAGATTGGATTTTTATTTTTAAATTTTTTGTGATATTCGGAACAAGTGCTACTAATCTCTTTTCTAAGTTGTATGCGAGGTAAAGAGCCCGAGTTTCCACTTGATTTGGAGATCACTAAAACAGAAAAGAAAAATAGAAAATTTACTCGGAAGAAGCTTGTATTCAACGAGTTAGATATTCTGCTAGAAGAAGATAAAATGGCAAACAACAATGATGCTGGCAATCCACTCATGTACACTATTCTGACTCCATTATTCAACAGACCCAATGTGAGCATTGTCCATCCTGAAGTGGGCAACAATCATTGGGAGCTCAAGTCCGATAATATTCGACTGGTGGAGAGAGCTCAGTTTGGTGGAGAGGATGATGAAGACCCTAATAGACTCATAAACAGATTCCTGATGATCTGTAATTCTACAAAACATCCTCAAGTGTCTAATGATTCAGTCCGGATGAGATTATTTCCTTTCGCTCTTAAAGGAAAGGCTCTTAGTTGGTTGGAAAGGCAACCTGCAGCAAGCATCTCAACCTGGGATGATTTATCACAGAAGTTCTTTGCTCGGTTCTTCTCGATGGAGAAGTATAACCAGATGGTGAATGATATCACCAATTTCACTCAATCAGAGGGTGAATCAATGTGTGAAGCATGGAACCGGTTCAAGGACTTGATGAGAAGGTGTCCTCAGTATAACTTGACTGCTCGTAGTCAGGTTAGAATCTTTTTCAATGGTTGCAAACCGGAGATTTGGATGGTGCTAAATGGTGCAGCAGGGGGCACTATTAAAATTGAGAGGATGGCTGCCAACGAAAACCAAGCGCTGTCATCCAAGCCTAAAAGAGGTATCCTTAAACTGGAAGGCAATGATGTGGTGATGGCTGAAAACAAGTTGTTATCTCAGCAGGTAGCAAACTTGACATCAAGGCTTGATAAGATGCAATTTTCTAGCGTCCAAGCTCAAGTTGCAGCATTTGTCTGTGAATATTGCAAGGAAGATCATGAATCCAACGAATGTCCTACTCTTCTAGCCGATGATCCTCCTTAGCAGGTACAAATAAATGGTGTGTGGTATGATCAGAGACCCTCACCACAAAATGTTCCAAGAACTCAGAATTATCCTTCTGGGAACAATAACTTCCAAAGGAGGGTGCAAGGTACTGGTCTTGACTTTAAGTCCAATAACTATTTGCAGCCACCGCCAGTTCAACCGAAGGAACCTTCTGAGTTAGAGAAGCTAGTGGGACAAATGGCCCAATATTCGAATGCTTTTATGGAAGAGACTCAGGCAAACACTAGAAACACACAAGCTTCCATCAGAAATTTGGAGAGTCAGATAGGCCAGTTGTCTAGGCAGTTGGCTGAAAGGTCTCAAGGACAGTTCCCAAGTGATACAATGGTGAATCCAAAGT
Source organism: Gastrolobium bilobum (assembly GCF_033153095.1). Taxonomy (NCBI): domain Eukaryota; kingdom Viridiplantae; phylum Streptophyta; class Magnoliopsida; order Fabales; family Fabaceae; genus Gastrolobium; species Gastrolobium bilobum. The sequence goes on from NW_026896958.1 coordinate 116,093, forward strand.
AGGAATGCAAGTCCATTGTGACAAGGAGTGGAATTGTGATCACTCCTCAAGAAAAGCCGAAATCGGTTCAGCAAAAGAAAGTTGATGAGCCAACACCTGAGCTGGAGCATGAAAAAGAAGAACCTGCAAGGCAAGAAAAAGAAGAAGCAAAGGAGAAAGCTGTGGAAGCTCCAAAGCAACCGATGGATTTTTCTCGCTTTAAGAAACCTCCATATCCTATGAAGCTTAAACAGCAAGCACAGAAGCAACAGTATGCCAGGTTTTTAGATATGTTTAAAAAATTGCATATTAATATTCCATTTGCTGAAGCTCTTGCTAACATGCCTAACTATGCTAAATTTATGAAAGATTTATTGTCTAGAAAGCATAAGTTGCAGGATTGTGAAACAGTAGCACTTACTGAAGAGTGTAGTGCCATCATACAGAAGAAGTTCCCACCAAAGCTTCAAGATCCTGGGAGTTTCAACATCCCAATTGCGGTAGGTAACACTAATGTTGGCCGGACACTATGTGATCTTGGAGCAAGCATCAACTTGATGTCATTGTCAATATGCAAGTCATTGGGAATTACTGAGTTGAAGCCAACCATGGTCTCTCTTCAGCTTGCTGACCGTTCTTTGAGGAGACCTAATGGAATCATAGAAAATGTTCATGTTAAAGTTGACAAGTTCATCTTCCCGGCTGATTTCATCGTGCTAGACATGGAGGAAGAGGGTGAAATGCCCCTTATGTTGGGTATACCGTTCTTGGCCACAGCTCGAGCTATGATTGATGTAGAACAAGGAAAGCTCGAGTTGAGGATGAATGATGAGAAAATCACTATCAATGTTTTCGATGCTATGAAGAACTCATCTGACCACAGTGATTGCTTCAGACTTGATGTGGTTGAGGAAGCAGTCAAAGAGGTGGTTATGGAAGAGAAAGTGAGCTTCAAGAGCTTGAAGAAGAGTTGAAGGCTCTAGATGAAGCTGCTCTAGAAGAAGAACGAGAAACTGTCTTTGAGGTACTAGAAAAGAAAGAAGATGACTCAGCTACATTGGTACCAAAGGTGAAATTAAAAGAGTTGCCTGAAACTCTTAAGTATGCTTTCTTTGGAGATGAAGAACAATATCCCGTTATCATCAATAAGGAAGTCTATCAGCAGCATAAAGAAAGCAAGCCAAAGGTTAAGATGGAAAAGCCCAAGAGTAAAGAAAAGCATGTGAAGACTAAGTTCAAAGTTCCTGGGAACCCTCATCCTTATCCATATGCATATGATCATAAAAGGAAACAATACTGGATCAAGAAGATTGGGTCATCAATGGTAGCATGCTTCCAACCACCATAAATCAAAAAGGGTACGTCAGGCTCGTGACGTTAAACAAGCGCTAATTGGGAGGCAACCCAATAGTTGTTTTTCTATTTTTATTTTTATTTATTTTATTTTCTTAGGATAGTTTAATTTTTAAAAAAATCAAGTAAGTGGTGAATTAGTAACCATATGGAAAAATTTTAAATCTGGGAATTGGCGCTGTCAACGTCAACTTGGCGCTAGTGGCGCTACAAGACTGAAAAGAGACAGTGAGTTTCGCGCTCACAGCATGAACTCCACGCTTTCAGCGCCAGTGTTCTCACTATTTATCTTGACTTTAGTATTTTTATTTTGCTGTTTTGAGATTATGGTTTGATTATTCCCTCCTTTTACATACTGAGTTTATTCTGTTTTGACTGTTTAACAAGTGTGTGTGTGTTCCATCTGGCAGATTTAGTCCTTCGACTAGTATAGTTTGTTGCTGAGGACAACTACGTTCTAAATCTGGGAATTGTCGCATACTGTAAGCGAGGCTTGCTAAATACTGCGGAACTACACCACGGAAAGAGTGTCTAAACAGAAATTTTTCTGAAAAATGGGAGATATTTTAACCTTCAATTTTTTTATATTTACTGTTTTTAGTTAGATTCAATTTTTAAAGAAAAAAAGAAATTTTTTAGAGAATTCCTAAACAAGCAGTTCCAGCATGTTCTAAGCTTACTCAGTAAATAATTAGATTGAGTTAGATGAAGCATGATATCTGTGAGCAATTAATTGTTTTAATCTGCGAATGATGACTGCTCGTTTTTATAACTATTTTGGTGAAATTTTTGATGATGCTTGATGTGAAACTTTGAATTGCGATTCTAGTTGAATTATAACTGTGAGGATTTGAGCCTAAACAGAAATTTATCTTTTTGATAGGCCTCACTGTAGTAGTTTCTAGAACTTGAACTGTTTCTCTGGCTTGCATGCATTACTGAAATGATAAGGGCATTTTTATTCTTGTTAACTTAGAGCCAAACAGCCTACCCGTAAGAATTTCCATTGTTAAGCCCCTTTGAGCCTTAAACCAGTTCATTCAAACTTGATGAAAATTACTTAATCCTGTTCCTCTTGACACACCTTGAGAGATTGAATGTTAATCAAAGAAGAAAAGTCGAATTACTTCTCAAAAGGAAAAGTTTAGTAGCTGAACAAGGAAAAGAAGAAAAATTACAGCTCAAAAGAGAAAAGAAAGAAAACATCTGCAAAAAAAGAAAGAAAAAGGTAGTGAAGAAAGGGAAAGAATCCCTAGTTTTTAAAATGAGGCAAAGCCTAGAAGAGAAGGAAGTATTGTTAAAATCAGTATTTCAATCTCTCCTTTCAGCTTCTGACCGAAAGATTCTCACCCCCCAAACCAGGCCAAGTTACAACCTATCAAAGACCTTTTGATCAGTCTATGCATGTCAAATGGATTCCTCATTCTTAGGAATTGATAATAAGTTCAAGCCTATGGAATTCCTACTACACTAATGGATAAGTGTGAAAACCTTAAACACTGAGTGTGATGAGAGTACATTTAAACTGATGAGGAATATTCAAGTTGGAGTCTAAATTCTTGATATAACTGAAAAGCATTGTTGGAAATTTTAAACAGAGAGTTATACATGCATAGCAGTCTGAATTCTTAAGATGTTGTGTTCCATGTTTTCACTGAATTATTCTTTGATGATAACTTGAATCTATTACATTGCTGAGGACATCAAAGTTCAAATCTGGGAATTGTTTGATATGCGTCCAACATATGGAGATTTCTAAGTAAAAGAAGCAAGGAATTAATCATAAATGTGTGAAAATAAGCTCATAAATGCAAGAAATATTGATTATTCCTTCTCAATAATTCTTTCGCTCAATTTATGCATTTTGATAGCAGGAAACACCAAAAAGAAGTGAAAGAGAGAAGTTGAAATTGCATAGTCTCGCGCAAAAAATGGCGCGATCCGCGTGATTTTGGTAAATTACTTTTTGTTTGTCCGCGTGATCCGCATGGATTTGGCGCTGATTGCGCAGGCGTCATGAATGCAGTCCTTGATTTGTGGAGTTTGATTAAAAGTGAAATTTAATCAAGTTAATGAGAGGATTATGACCTGATTGATTGGTGGAATTATGAGAAAAATGGAAATTTAATCAGAATTAATTCAAGGATTATGACCTGATTGAGTAGCTGGCGATATAAAGGAAGCAGAAACTCTAAAACAAAATCATCTCTTGGCAAGGAGAAATTGGAGAGGAAGCTCTCGGTGACTGAAGATTCAAGACTTATTCTTCTTCTTCTTCCGGGTTTACATTTTCATGAACTCTTTCTCATTATTTAAATTGTCAGACATGAATATGTCTGGCTAGTCTTTTAATATTGTGGTAAGGGTCATAACCCTTGATGTGAACCCCTTGTAGTTTGGTTAGTTTTTACATTTAATTATTTCAATTGCATTTATTTTACTTTGTTCTTCATCTTTAATTCTTCTAGAATTGATCACTCTATTAGGATTGTGAGGGTTAGGGTTCGCAATAGGGATATTGGGATTCTAATTCCTGACAAAGGGTAAAATAATAGTTCATGTATGCACTCGGGATAGGCTATATGAACTGCAAACGTGGAAAATTCAATGGGTTAAAAGATTAACTTGAAAAGGGATTTCTAAGGAATTAGGATTCTAATAGGGTTAATAAAGTTAAGATCACTAAGGGATTAGGGCTTAACTAATTAATTAATAGATGGTGAATTGTTTGATCAATTGGGTAATTAAATATAAACATTAATCAATATTACAAGGTGGGTATCGGAAAGGTGTTGGAGTCCTTTACTGCAATAGCTTTCTACATATTTTCTCAACTCTCAACTTTTGCTTTAAGTTTTCAACTTCTCTTGAATTGTTCATAAATTATTGAATAACTCACAATTGTTACAAACACCATTACTTTCAAATCAACTCTTGTTCTTCCATTCATAAAAAGGAACAATTAATTGATATTCGACCCAATCCCTGTGGAGACGATACTTTTCTTATCACTTTATTACTTGGAACGATCGGTATACTTTTCGATTTCGCAACAGTACTGCGGCCCATTTGATGCATACTGCAGAGCAGCCAAGATTCGACTTGAGAAGACGCCCCGCAAGACTCCACAGTTGAATGTACTGGCTGGGAGGATGAACCGAACTATTGAAGAGAATGTACGAAGCATGTTATCCAATGCCGGGTTACCGAAATCATTCTGGGGAGAAGCCTTCAAAACTGCTGTTGACTTGATCAATCTCTCACCATCACGGCCACTTGAAGGAGAAATTCCAGAAGAAGTCTGGACAGGTCGGAAAACGACCTATAATCAACTGAAAGTGTTTGGATGCCGAGTTTTCGTGCATATCCCTAAAGATGAAAGGGCTAAACTTGATGCGAAGACTAAAGAATGCATTTATCTTGGTTCGTCGAGATGTGAGTTCGGGTTCCAACTTTGGGATCCAATCAATAAGAAGATAGTGAGAAGCCGAGATGTGATCTTTCATGAAGATGAGACCATTCATGACATCTCGAAGCCCAAAGTCCGGGTTACTGTCAGACGTGAAGAACCCATCCCTCCTGTCCGAGCTGATGCAGGGGGAGAAAATCAAGTGAATGAAGAAAATGATGACCAGCAACAAGCTGATGATGACCAAGACACTGAGGTCCGAGTTGATAATGAGATCCGGGATGAGAATGATGAACCAGGTTCTCAAGCTGACGAACAGCCGAGATATCCAACTCGAGAAAGAAGACCCTCTACAAGATACTCATCTTATGAATACACCGTTGTAGCTAAAGACAGAGAGCCTCAGAGTTATGATGAGGCTGTGACGAGCTCAGAGAAAGAAGAATGAAAAAAGGCAATGCAAGACGAGATGAAGTCTCTGCACGAGAATCAGACTTATGAGCTGACTGAGTTGCCTGAAGGAAGACGAGCTTTGAAAAATAAATGGGTCTACAAGATTAAGAATGAAGAAAACGGGCAAAAGCCGAGATACAAAGCCCAGATTGTAGTGAAAGGCTGCAATCAGAAGAAAGGAGTAGACTTTGAGGAGATTTTTTCTCCTGTGGTGAAAATGACCTCGGTCCGAACTGTGTTAGCCATGGCGGCTTCGATGGACCTCGAGGTAGAACAAATGGACGTGAAGACAACATTTCTTCACAGTGATTTAGAAGAAGAGATATATATGGAGCAACCTGTGGGGTTTCGAGCTCCAGACCAAGAAGACATGGTATGTCGGTTGAAAAAGAGCCTCTATGGCTTGAAGCAAGCACCTCAGCAGTGGTACAAGAAGTTTGAATCATTCATGATTGATCATAAGTTTGAGAAGACAGATGCTGACCATCGCATATTTATGAAGAGGTATGAGGCCAGAGATTTTTTGATTTTGTTGTTATATATTGACGACATGCATATTGTAGGAAAAGACAAATCGAGGATAGCCGCCCTGAAAAAGGCGTTGAGCTCGTCCTTCGCAATGAAGGACCTCGGCCCTGCAAAGCAGATACTCGGAATCAAGATTATCCGAGATAGACAAAAGAAACTACTGTGGCGGAGTTAAGAGAAGTATGTTGAGAAGATTCTGAAGAGATTCAGCATGGAGAAAGCTAAGACAGTGAGCACCCCCTTAGCCGGACACATAAAGCTGAACCAGAAGCAATGTCCGAGATCTGATGAAGACAAAGACGAGATGCTGAAGGTCCCGTACCAATCCGTCGTCGGAAGCTTGATGTATGCAATGGTTTGCACTAGACCCGACTTGGCGTATGCTGTTGGAATGGTAAGCCGGTATCTGTCAAACCCCGGCAAAGAGCACTGGGAAGCAGTGAAGTGGATCTTCAAGTACCTCCGAGGTACGACCAACTTACATTCCCTCACAATTTTAAAAAAGACTCATATTAGTCCCTCAAAAGGACTAAAATGGGTCCACTTTGAATTTGTTATGGACCAACTGACTAATTTTTTTTGTAAGGGACTAAAGCGGGGACCGTGTTTTTTGTTAGGGAACTAGAAGGGTATTTACTCTTGATATTAATTACTTATTGTTGATCACATTGACCTGTTTGTAACTATGTTAACATGAAATAGAACCTGACATCTCATTCATTAGCATGAACAATGGTAAAATGACGTTGACAATTCTTTATCACAAGAAACAAAAGAGCGGGTAAGACATCACTGAATTGGGAATTGGGGATTAGGCTTTGCACTTGGAGCTGCTCGTGGCATTAAATATCTGCATACACAAGGGCCTAATGTTGGTGTATAGAAGAAATGGTTCAGTTGTTGTAACTTGCACTAGATTGTATCCTCATTTTTGTTGGGATATTCAAGTGTGATGAGTTCCACATTGGTTGGTAATAAGCTAAGTGAAAAGTATATAAGTGGAAGGGACCCATGAACCCATAGCCTTAAGGTTTTGGGCTGAGACGTGGTGTCGGACCCACTTGCTACGGTTGGTGTAGCCTTAGCCTATTAGTGGTGGCCCCCCGCCACGGGCTTCACCCTGGACCCGCCTCACATTGGTATCAGAGCTTTGGTTCTGCGACTAGGGTTCCTGTAACAAATTGGGGTTTCACGATTTAGGTTTTTTCTGTGCATAGAGAAAACTGTGAGATTGATCTGGAGAGGATGTCGACTGGCCAATCACGAATCGAGGTTGAAAAGTTCGGAGGAAAAAGGTTCGAGTTATGGAAGCTAAAGACGGAGGCTCTGCTCGTTGACAGGGACGTATGGTACGTGATCGAAGATGATAAGCCATCGGTACCAACCGTTAAGGAAGCTGAAGACGGAGGCACTGCTCGTTCACAGGGACGTGTGGTACGTGATCGAAGATGATAAGCCATCGGTACCAACGAAACCTGTCGGTGATGAAACGTCAGGTGAAGGCGAGTCGAAGGAGTTGAAGGCGTGGACCAGAGACGATCGACAGGCGCGAAGCCTGATCTAATTATGCCTGGCAGATAACGTTCTGGTGAACGTAACTTCTGAGAAGACCGTGAAGGATCTCTGGACGAAGCTGGGAGGTCTCTATCAGAGCAAGTCACTCGTGAACAAGTTGTTCCTGCGAAGGAGGCTGTACAATCTGCGGATGAGCGAAGGTGATTCTTTCTCTGCTCATTTAAATGAATTTAATACTATTTGTGCACAACTTTCGTCTATAGACATTAACCTGGATGAGGAAGATAAAGCTTGCACCTTGTTGTGTTCACTGCCCAACTCTTGGGAGCACATCATTGTGTCAATTGGTATTGGTGTTAATAAACTGTCGTTTGAGACGGTTGTTGCTGCCTTATTGTCTGAGGAGATGAGAAAGGTAGGTTCTGAAGGTACCAACAATGAGGCTCTGGTTGCTAGAGGGAGGAGTGGTGACAGATCAAAGTCTGGTCACGGAGAAAGATCGAGGGACAGTCAAAGTCCCGTGATAAATCTGATAAATCTGAAATGAGGTGCTGGAGGTGCAAACAGGTTGGACATCTGAGAAGGAATTGCAGAAGTAAAAGCATAGGTCCTGAGAAGCGGGATGATTCACAACCTTCTGCTTCAGGTACAAAGAAGGATGATGATGATAGTATAGGGGTCCTGTACATGGCGTTTGACAGTCATAGTGACTGTAATGATTGGATTATTGACACTGGAGCATCGTTTCATATGACACCTCATAGGGAATGGTTCTGCACCTATGAATCATATTCTTGCGGTACAGTTAGAATGGGAGATGACACGACTCATACAATTGTGGGGCGTGGGAAGGTAAAGCTGAAGATGAGTGACATGACAGTCAAGAATCTGCCGGGTGTGATGCATATTCCGGGGCTTACCAGAAATCTGATCTCCGTTGGTAGTATGGCAGATACTGGTATTAATTTTAGCAGTGACAAGTATTCTTGCAAGCTGACTCGAGGAGCTTTGGTTATTGCAAGAGGAGAGCGTCATGGTAAATTGTGGAAACTGCTGGGTAGCACAGTATTCAGTGGTGAAAGCTATGTTTCAGAATAGGCGGAGGAGGACACTGCTATGTTATGGTATAGGAGGCTGGGGCATAGTGGAGGAAAAAATCTGGAGACTCTAACATCAAAGAAGCTGGTGGATGGAATTCTGAGCTACTCCATGGGGTTTGGATTTTGCGAGCATTGCCTGCAAGGGAAGCAAAATCGGGTATCTTTTGATTCTATAGGAGGAAGAGCTGAGGGGATTCTGGACCTGATACACAGCGACGTGTTTGGCCCCACACCTGTAGCATCACATGGAAAATCAAGGTATTATGTTTCTTTTACTGATGATTTTCAAGATATGTGTGGTTATATTTCTTGCGCAGCAAGGATGAAGTGTTCGATAAATTCCCAAGTTCAAGGCTTTGCTGGAAAATCAGTTTGATCAAAAAATCAAGGTGCTGAGAACTGACAATGGAGGGGAATTCTGTTCAACAAAATTTGACCAGTTTTGTGCGAGCAATTGGATTGTAAGACAGAAGACTACGCCCTACTCACCTCAACAGAATGGGGTGGCAGAGAGGTTGAATCGATCTCTCATGGAGAAGCACGGAGTATGCTGAGCGGTGCAGGCTTGGCAGCTGAGTTTTGGGCAGAGGCAGTGGCTACTGCTTGTTATCTGAAGAACAGATCTCCTACATCGGCCTTGAAGGAGAAGACTCTGTATGAAGCACTGTTTGGAAAAAGGCCAGACGTATCTCATGTCAGAGTGTTTGGCTGTGAAGCATATATGCACGTACCCAAGGAGAAAAGAAGCAAGCTTGACAGTAAATTTGAAAAGTGTATCTTTATTGGGTACAAGGATGGCGTTAAAGGTTATAAGTTGTGGGATCCGGATACTAGAAGTGTAACTTACAGCAGAGACGTTGTATTCAGGGAATGTAAGTTGAATCAAATTTTTCCTGAAACTCCAGAAAAGTCACAGACAGTGGAGTTGGATGTGGGTTTGAAAGAGGATACAGTAAACTCACAGGTTGAATTGGAAAATTTGAATTCTGAAGCTGCTAAATATAACGAGATAGAGGATGAATTTTCTGAACTGAGGCTGAGGTTGAAGCACCAGTGCTGAGGAGATCCACGAGGGAAAGAAGACCATCTGAGAGGTATACACCTGAAAATTATATCATGTGTGCTAGTGATGATGTTTGTGCATTTAGTATTACAGGTGATGATCCGAGCACCGTAAGGCAAGCTAGGAGCTCGGAGGATGCCAAACAGTGGGAGGAAGCTATGAAAGAAGAGATGAAATCTCTGATGAAAAATCAAACTTGGAGTTTGGTGAATCTACCTGCAGACCGAAAAGCAATTGGTTGCAAGTGGGTGTTCAAGAAGAAAGTCGGTGCCAATGGGGAGATTGAGCTTTACAAGGCTCAATTGGTTGCAAAGGGATATTCACAGACAAAATGGGTTGATTATGGTGAGGTATTTTCACCTGTTGTAAAGTTAAATTACATAAGACTGGTTTTGTCTGTAGCAGCTGCATATGACCTAGAGATGGAGCAGCTGGATGTGAAGACGGCTTTCCTTCATGGTGATTTGGAGGAGGTTATTTTCATGAAGCAACCAGAGAGGTTCATTGCAAAAGGCAAAGAGGAGCTAGTCTGCAAGCTGAATAAATCTCTGTATGGCCTAAAGCAGTCCCCGAGGATGTGGTACATGAAGTTCGACACTTATGCGGTGAAGCTTGGCTTTGACCGCTGTGATGCTGATCACTGTATTTATGTGAAAAGGTTAGAAGGTGACTTTGTTATTCTAACTTTGTATGTTGACGACATGTTACTCGTTGGAAACAGTTCGAAGATGATCAACACTGTTAAAGGACTGCTAGCAAAGCAGTTTGAAATGAAAGATCTAGGCGCTGCAAATGTGATCTTGGGTATGCAAATTAAGAGGAAGCGTGACAAAGGAAGATTATGGTTAAGTCAGCGGAAGTATATAGAAGCTTGAAAGTAAATTGACCTTGAAGGTCGAGGCATGTGATAGGGAAAAACAAAATTTTTCGCTAGCGGAACACACATGCACATCCAGATACGTGCTTTAAGACGTATATTATACCTTGTTCGTGAAACTTCAGGATGATCAAGGTCAGGTCTGAAGGGTTCAAACCCTCTAACGTTGATCCACACCACCCGCGTCTAGATGCAAGAACTCCTTCTTGTAGAACCACCAATTGATCACCACAATGAGGCTTGCTATGCGCTCAATGTATGAAAGAGGAGGCTAGGCAAATGTGTTTAGAAGAGTGATGTTTTCAGAGAGAAAACCTCATGCATGGAAGGAGGAGAGAATGGCTAGGTCTTTTCTAAAAAACCCTGAGGAGGAACACACTTATATATAGCACAAGATGGTGAGGGAATAAATAAGTGAAATCAGATTTTTCACTTCAAAATCCCATGAAAGTGGCGCACAACAAATGAGGAGATAAATGTGTTGTTGCAATTCAAAACTCCAAACAACCTCTCCATTGAATCCTTATGAGATAAGATCTTTATCTAATCAAGATTCTGACCTGATGGTCATCACATGATCACTCATACTGTGCGCCCCATTCAGTCCCAAAAGGAGTCCATATACGTTTGAGTAGTTGCATTCAAACTTGAATCAACTCACTCAAATATTCTCCCAACAGACCGTATCTTTTGAAGCTGATTTTGATGACTAAATGACACTCACCAACAGCCAAAATCAGCACCCCAATCTTCTTGGATCATGTCCAAAAGATCTCCTCTTGATACTAGTGATTTGTTCCAACAAGATCTTATCTTATCCTTTTGTTATGAAACAACTTTTCATAGCCAATTCAAATTTGAATTCAAATATTTAAATTCGAATATTCAAACTTTCAAAATTCAAACTTTCAAAATTCAATTTCAAAATTCAAATTCAAAATTCAAAATTCAAAATTCAAAATTCAAAATTCAAAATTCGAATTCAAAATTCAAATTTTAAAATTCAAATTTCAAATTCCAAATTCGAATATCAAAATTCAAATTCAAAATTCAAATTTCAAAATTCCAATTCCAAATTTCAAAATTTAAATGTTTGATAATTAATTTAACCAATTAAATTAATTAGTAGTGTCTTGGACTATCCAAGCCCATTACTGTGATCCATGCGCCCTCCACCCTCAAGGTGGACTTCCAAACTACTTCTTGGACTAATGACCATTATTAGGCCCAATACCTTTAATGCTAGTTCATCTATACAATTGGGTGTTAGCGTGTGACCCATTAGGTCCAACATAGCCACTGACATAAATGGGTTTGGGCCCAATAAGCCCACAACCCATCTAATGACAACACAGAGTACTAGCAATGCTTTGTTGCCCCAGAACTAGTTAGATTAATGACTTGATCATCCTATTAAACATATTTGGTTGCCGTATGTGTTTCCTTTCGTCTCGGTTACCTTCCCATAAAACCTAGGGTAAGGAAACGTATCAACCCTTGCGATTTAGGGTAAGCTTTATTCGAAATAGGGAATCTTCAATTTACTGACTCTAAAGACAGATCATCTCATGATCTCTTTTACTATGCATAGAATCCCGAGTCCCTGTAAATGTCATCCTGATTTTTCCGGTTTACAGATAACCTAATCTCTCACAGAGATTTGACGAATTCCTTCAGCTTATCACCCTAGCCCTGTGCTCTTTCAGGACAAGCCCAACAGTATACCTATGAGTCTCCATGTTTCAGGCAGACGAGGTATACAGTCAAAGTATGCCTTCTAGAACACAGTCTAGGCAATAACTTCTGGTCTAAGGAAAGACATATCCAAATATAAAGAGACTACTCTAATGATACTCTCTGTGAGATTTCCTCACAGAGTCTCTTTTGTGGGTCTGTTCAGTGCGAGCTATACCCTTATAGGTCCACCCACGACTTTAGCTAAGACATCTCCATATCTGTAGCTCATGAGGTCTTTACCTCGCTTCCGAATACAAGTAGATAAGTCGTGCTAGTCTTACCCGAGATCACTGATCCCCATTCTCAGTGTCTCTAGACTAGGAACATAAAATTAGGAATAAACATCCAGTATCCTTGAATCCTCATGATCGTGATCTCATCACAGATACTCAAGAGATACCTATTTTATTCCAAGGGGTTTATCCAGTTACTCATATATAATATTAACAGTAATATCGAGACAAAATATGAAACAGGATAAAGAATGGTTTTATTTATTTGCGACAATACAAAGTCCACTTATGTCCTAATCTAACCAAAAGATTGTCTCTAGGACATCCATATACTAACAAAGATGTCCTGAAGAAATTCAAGATGACTGACTGCAAGCCTGTGTTGACTCCCATGTCTACTGGTTCTAAGTTATCGGCTGACCAGTGTCCCAAGACTGAAGAAGAAAAGGAGGAGAAGGCGTCAGTTCCTTATGTTAGTGCTATTGGGAGTCTGATGTATGCCATGATTTGTACTCAACCTGATATTGCTCAAGTAGTGGGAGTATTGAGCAGATATATGTCCAAGCCAGGAAAGGAGCATTGGACGGCTGTGAAGCGTGTGTTCCGCTATCTTCGTGGTACGTTTGACCTTGGGTTATGCTATGAAGGCGTGAAGGGTTCAAGGGGACAGACATTGTTAGAATTGAGATGCTTTGTGGATGCTGATTGGGGAGGTGACATTGATAATAGAAGGTCTACAAGTGGATATGTTGTTTCATCATTCGGCGGAGCTATCAGTTGGATGAGTAAGAGGCAGAGCACTGTTGCTTTATCTACTACAGAGGCTGAGTACATGGCCTTGACACATGCTGTTAAGGAAGCTACTTGGTTACGGAGGTTATGCAAAGAGCTTGGCTTTGCACAAGGAGAGATTATCGTTGGGTGTGACAGTCAGAGCGCCATTTTCTTGGCTAAGAACCCAGGTTTCCATGCGAGGACCAAACATATCGACATACAGTACCACTTTATCAGAGAGAAGATTAAAGACAATGTTGTATTGCTGGAGAAGGATGACACAAAGGTCAACAATGTTGATTTTATGACCAAGGCAGTGACTTCAGAGAAGTTTGAATGGTGTACAGCTGCATTGGGATTGAAGAAACATGCGAAGCATTCACCAAGTGGGAGAATGTTGGGTATGGCTCATACTTCACATGCTGATGAAGGCCCTAATTATCGGGGTCAGCAGAAAGGCAACTGGGGTCCTGCTCGAGTAAATCATCGTGTCAATCAGGCAACTGGGGCCCCATGAATAGCTGTTGTTAGGGTTTTCTAATCCTATTTATATTTTCCTTGTAAACCGAGTGGCTTGTAACGAGTGGCGGTGAGGAGAATATAGTACAGACAAGCTGGACATAGCCTTAATTGGGTGAACCAGGGTAAATCATCGTGTCAATCTCTCTACTCTTATCTCTTTTTTCTATTTTCTCGATTTTGTGTGATTGTCGATTTCCAACATTTGGTATCAGAGCCGGGTTGGGCTCAAGCTAGCCTGGTGGTTGGCTAGGAGGCGGGTTGAGTACTTGGGCCCTGGAGTACTCGGTTGATGGGAAGCATATCAATGTTGGGTTTCACACTTGAGGGGGAGATTGTTGAGACATTAAAGTGGTGATGAGTCCCATATTGGTTGGTAATGGGCTAAGTGAAATGTATATAAGTGAGGAGACCCATAAACCTAAAGCCTTAAGGTTTTGGGTTGAGATGTGGTGTCGGATCCACTTGGTGTAGTTGGAGTAACTTGGCCCATTGGTGGTGGGCCCCCGCCACGGGTCTCCCCCTGGACCCGCCTGACAATTTTAACCCTTCATTTCTTTTAAGTACAGCACCATACCCTGATAAGCGCCCTTCAATGTCTGAAGTGAGACAACACATAGAAGAGTTACGTGGGTTAAGCTTGAAAAAAGATCAAGGCCAAATCTAACATTATGATTTGATCAATGATTATAGCTTGGGCTTCAATTTTCTTTAGCATCCATTGTACTAGTTTACCTTTTTTAATTTACAGTGGATTTTGGTTGATGTAATTATTTCTTTTGCTTTAATATTTGTAACACCCCGTAGTATTCCGGTTGTTAACATCATGATATTATAACGTACACAGTGGAAGATTTTATTTAAAGATTAATAATTCGTCTTGTAAAAATACGAATAAACTTTTTTCAAAATATTTTCTAAAAACGTTCACGTGAGATACTGTGAAAGCGTAAATCTAAAACACACATCTACTAATTAATCCCATTAACCAGTAATAGCGGCCGTTGACTAACCGGATATGACCTCAATTGTCATTCCTGCTAGAGTCTCACGGACAGCATAACAGCTGTTTAACGAATAACTGGGAGATATAAATCTCACGCACAATCACACCTGATAGACATAGATATATATAACAGACAATTTGCAAGTCCCACACAGACTGCAACCCCCTAATAGGGTCAGTACATACTTAATGGCTCTGTGCCCAATTAATACATCCATACATCATCTCTATATGTCCTCATCACATGCATCTAACATAGTTCATAATATATACATCGATAATCCAGAAGCTCAAATAATAACCATTCTGAGCATTATTAAATACATCCACATAGTCTCAAAATAAACTAACTAGGCATGTCAAAACACTACACATGCCACATAACAATATAACAGCATAAAATAAACAGCAGCCTCAATCCACTAATCCATAGTTGGGCTCTTTCCCATAGATTGCTCATTGCTACCATGGGTACCTGAAATGATGTCCCCAGAAAAGGGTGAGATAACAACATCTCAGTAAACTCAAGGTTCATAGAGGATCCTCTAATCCCCTGAGCCCACTTCTTGCATGACAAGTCAGATATAAAGCATATAATACAGGCATACAACATAAACATAGCATCATCATATCATCCTTGTGTAACCCCAGGGTCAAAGCCATAGACGGTTACACATGTGTGAGTCCAGGGTCAAGCCATAGACAGTCAACACAACCTCTGCAACACCCCAAATTCTAACAATTTATAATAGCATAAATAAATTCAATAATTTTATAAATAACAGCGGAAGTTCAAAATAATCAAATTTGGGAAGTGTTACCACCGCGCTTGTACTATTGTCAAGCGCAAGGCTAGACTTTATTACATTAAAACAAAACTAAAACTAAAGTCAAGAAATAATTAAGTTTTATAAAACAAATTTAAAAGCTCATAAAAACACATCTTTAAATCCTAGAGCTAGCCAGAAAAGTTTGCTTCGTCATCCTCACTGCCCACTGCTAGCCCAATTCCTTGCAACCTGATTTACTGAAAATCTGCTCCCCCGCAGTCGCAGGATCATTGCAGTCAAACAATCATAAACAGTCAGCAAGGCTGGTAATCCTAATCAAAATAAATAAATTCAAATACAATTATAAAATAAAATATAATGAAATAAGATAAAATAGAATAAAATCAAATGGCAATTTAATTCAAATAATAATCTAATATTTCAACAAATAAAAATATTTAAATCAAACTATTTTGACTTAATCATTATTAAATTATTTAAGTGGGAAGAGAACCATGGTTAGGGGTGTTAACGGGCCGAGCCGAGCTTTGGTCTTAAAAGGCTAAGCCTGCGTTTAAATATGTCAGCCTGACCTAGCCTGTTACCTGTTACGAATATAATTATCGGCCTTGGCCTGTCTTATTTACAAAAAATAAAAGTCTGGTTTGACCTATTAGCCTGTTTAAAAAAAAAAAAAAACAACAAAAATTTATCCAAACAGAATATAAAATCAAAAGCACTAGTAATTTCATAAATATTCATAAATTCAATCTATATCCAAACAGCATAATATAGCAAAAAATTATTCAAAAAATCTGTTTAACCAAAAAAATGAGGTGAAATGGATTGAGGAGAGAGGGGACTATTACAAGTAGTATAAAAAATATAAAATAAAAATAAAAATTAATATACTAGGTCGGCCTGAGAGGCTCCAAGGCCGAGCTTTAGAATTGGAGCCTCAGGTCTTTTTATTAAACGAGCTTTTATACAAGTCCAAGCCTGGTTCCAATAACCAATTTCAAACATGTAGGTTCAGGCTTTCACGAGCCGAGCCAAACGCCCCTGGTTTGTTTACCATCCCTAACTATGGTAGACCTAGGGAACCCTGCCAGTCTACCCTGGGACCCGGGAAACTCTGCCAATCACAAACAAATCACATTGGCCATAATCAATTCACATCTTCCTAGTGTGCACACCTCTTCCCAAAGTTGCTACTAGTATCCCGGGGAACCCTGCCAGACACCACTTTGGGAAGAACGGATACAATCTTTTTTACATCAGTTTCACATCGGAGGCATATAGCCCAAAAGTTGTGTTCATCACTTTGGGAAGTATCATCCCAAAGCTATCCTCCCATTATTAATTTATTACAATCACACACAACTAGGAAAAATTCAATCTTGTCTAAATTACCATATTTGGAATATTTATTCTTTAAGTATTAAAAGTGTTCTCAAGAGCATCATAATTTTTCAAATCTCTATAATTTTCCAACTTCTATAAAAATTAAGGTCCAAATCATATCAATTATACATCATCATAATTTTCCAACATCTATCATATCAATTATCCTTCATCATAGTTTTTCTAATTTATTTAAGAATATCATAACTCAAAATCCAACGTCTATCACAGAAAGCCCAAATCCACTCATCATATCAATTATCATAATTTTCCAAGGTATCATAATTTTCACAATTATTCAATAGCATTTGTATCACACATATGTGGGACATAATTAATCTTCCAAAAAAATACCATAATCAGTATTTTCGAAAATTTAAATCATAATTCTCGAGGTTAAAATCCAATAAAATTTCCAATAAAATTCATATGTAATTACCCTACGATTAACTAAAGGTTAGGACTATATATAATAAATTTCATATACAACTAATATATTATTTCCTAAAGGTTAACAAAATATCTTATAAAATTAATTTATTAAACCTAAAGGATTAGGACACACATACCAAATTTCACATAAAATATATTCTAAAAAAATACTTAGAGATTAGGAATACTTTGTCTCCGTTTTCGCTAACTTCTAAAGGAAATAATTTGGGGCAGAGAACCCGGTTGATAACCAAAAGAAAATAAAATAAATAAACTTTTGAAGTAAGAAAAGAGAGAGTAGAAGAGGAGAAATGTTGAAGAGTGAATTGGTTTGGTTAGGCTAGACCTCTATTTATAGTTGAAGTTTTGGGCTCGGATATGGGCTTTGTGCATTTATTTCCTCATTCTTCATTGATGTATCTGACTCAGATTTTGGCTTTATACACTATTTTATTCTTAATTTCTTTATGGCTCATAATACAACTAACTTATTTGCTAACTCAAGGCTGACTCATGATTGACTCATCATATCTAATTAAATTACCAATCAAACATTAATACATAAATCATCAATCAATTAATAAATCAATTAATCATAATTTATTATCTAATATATATATATACATATTAATATTATTTTATTATAAATAATCTAGAGTATTACAAAGTATCAAAATTATTTTTCAATAGCACTCATATCGCACATATATCGCACAAAATTATTTTATCAAAATTTATATTACAATTTGTTATTTATAACCATCACACATATATATATATATATATATATATATATATATATATATTACTACTAATTTATAGTTTATTATTATTTTATTATTATTATTTATTATTATCACATAAATCAAATAATATTACTATTATTATTATCTTATCTCTTTTTTTTTGGAGTTACCCAACCCTAATTATCTCTTTGAGACGAGTTGGCTCCCTCCGGTGTCCCCACGAGCTTCGACTCTTTGAGCCGGCTATGGGACTAATCCGGAGTGCGGGGGAACAGTGATGGCTAAAGGTTCAGCCCCCTCCCCAAGAATGCATTCAGCGGGAATCGAACACATATCCAACCCCACTAACTCAGCGCCAAATTACCAACTGAGCTGCACCCATTGGGTTTATTATCTTATCTCTTATTATTTTAACTATTGTTAACTAATTAATTAAAAATATTAAATACCAATATTATTAATTACAAAAATACTAAATATCATTATTATCCATAAAACAATTATTATATTATTATTATTTTATTAATATGGGGTATTACATTCTACCCTCCTTAAAAGAAGTTTCGTCCTCGAAACTTAATTTATTTTTTGAAACCCCCTTAAAAAAAGTAAGCAAACAACAAATAGTCATGCATAACCAAGCAAACAAGACAACATAGAATACACTAAATTTAAAACACTACAAATTAATGAATTGTTAAATTTAACCAAGCTAAAAGAAAAGAGTTTTGAAACTGAATATCTTCTTTAAACAAATAGAAATTTTTATTGCATATATTATCTTTCATTAGCTAGAAAAATTTTAATCAATTCAAGAACAACTCTAAAAGAAAGTTAATTACTTTTATTAAAATAAGAACGAGTTACTAAAGATAACATATAAAAAAATTTAAAGAATAACATTAATAATAATTTTAAATCACAAAATAATTCCAAACATATAATCATCAAAAATTAAAAGAAATAAATCATATTTAAAGGACAAGAAAAATAACCCTGCACTACCCATCTCTCTCGATTTATTTATTTATCTTATGTCCTATTATTTTATTTCCTAGTTAATTTTTTTTTTTGTATTTATTTAACTCAGGGATCTTTGATCTCTCGAGTCAATATCAAAAGCAAACCCCAGTCGCAACCAGGGGCTCTGGTACCATTTTGTAACACCCCAAATTCTAACAATTTATAATAGCATAAATAAATTCTATAATTTTATAAATAACAGCAAAAGTTCAAAATAATCAAATTTGGGAAGTGTTACCGCCGCGCTTGTACTATTGTCAAGCGCAAGGCTAGACTTTATTACATTAAAACAAAACTAAAACTAAAGTCAAGAAATAATTAAGTTTTATAAAAGAAATTTAAAAGCTCATAAAAACACATCTTTAAATCCTAGAGAGCTAGCCAGAAAAGTCTGCTTCGTCAAGTTATAAGTTTTAGCTCCCAGAGTCAAGTTATAGGCAGCCTACATACCATGATCACTGGCCAGGATTCTTATAACATATATCATCAGTGCATCACCATAACATCAAGAATCATATAACATCTATATGAATGTGAATGAATGCACATATACATTATACCACATACTTTCATACAATACCACCACAATGCCCACCATCATTGTGGGGCCACAAGAGAGACGAGCAATCAAAACCAGGAGCTTACCTCAAAGAGCTTAGTACAAGCCCACACTCTAATATAATACGTATGCTCCAATACAATCCTTAAGTGTAAGGTTCTCTAGGCACACCTAGAGTAGGAACTACATATCATTAATTAAATATTAATTAATCAAATCATATCCAAGACTTAATCATATAATGATTCCACTTTTTATACACATAATAATATGCCCATTACAAGTCTAGACCATTTATTACTTAATTATATGATTTTAGTGCATTATGAAGTGTTCACTTGTTACACCATCAACCAGAGGCAGACCGAGGCTATTGCATGTGTCTGCACATGCAGACACAAAAAGTTGAGATTTTTTTTTTTCAAAGAGGTGGGTAATTTAGGTCAAGTAAAAAAAAAAAGATTTAGGAAGATTGATAAAGAAAAAAGTAAACATAGGCCCAAGCCCAACCCAACCAACCCATATAATTAAAAGCTTAAAGTTTAAACCCTACTCTATTGCTTTGTCTCTTCTTCTTTTTTTTTGAAATATAAACCTTATTAGCTCCAAATCTTAATAGACATCAATGATTCATGAAATTCAATCTTCGTTAAGTGGAGGAGAATCGCACGGGATTTTTCACTTTTTTTGTGAAACAAAAGTGGCCAACTTTGGATCAAATAGACATCGACAGAGGTGGGTTTTTGATCAATTAACCCCTACAATTAATACATTTAAAATTTTCTTTAAAATAAATCTTCGGGGGCGCTGCCCCCGAACTCCTGCCAAGTGTGCACACACAAATTTTTTTTTGGGTCCGCTACTGCCATCAACCCCATAGTTTAAGCACCTTACATAATCTTAGAATCACACTCTAGGATCACTAAGTTAACTTAGATTATTTCAACTCATCCAAGCCGTATATATGATTATTATAAGATACTAAGGGGTTCCCATAAACCCACTTAGCTTAAATCTCACTTTCCAACAAGATATCACATGCCTCATTTGGAGTTTTCTAGCTCTGGTTATCACCGTTTGAAGTTGGACAAGCAAAACTGTCTGCCAACCCCAAACAGAGCCCCAAACATCCCTCACCATTTCTGCGATTCTGGAAAATATACAAAACCAATTGCTCTCAAATTTTTATACAGAAAACTAGACACTTTTAGCTTTAATTCAATAAATCATGAGCCTACTTTGAGTAAGAAATTAGGGAAATAAAAATTCGTGGAAGGTGCAGCCACGTACAGCCCCTGCACATGGCCTCCCTGGGTAGTCTCCACTCAATCGGACCTACAGAATGTTTCACATCTTCAAATGGTACCAAATTTTGACACCACATAGCTGATACCTCAAGCTTCAGAATTATGTTTGACACATCCCTATTGGACCTCTGTGAAAGGAGATATGCTCTCCCAAAATTAGCCTAAAAACTGGTCATTTAACCCCAAGTGTGTTTAATTAGCAAATCCTAATTATCTTTGGTTAAAAACTCTAAGTCACTTTAATTTTATAATTTTTCTATTATTAGGTCGCTTATACATTTTCACATAGTAACATTAGGTCTAAGGGACAGGGTCGGGAAAAGAGCTCGACCCAGGAATCGAAGAACTCGCTAAGGGAGGGTTGGTTGGGCTGAAATTAAGCTGACTCTAACGACCTCCTCCTCTCCAACCTCTCCCTCTCCTGCCAACGCCACCCTGGAATCTCCGACGACCTCCCCTATGACCACAAAGAAGCTGTTGAAGTTTCTCCTCCTCAGTGTATTCTTTACCAAAGAGCCAATACTGGACCGACATAGGTAATTGCCTCAATACCTCCTCACTTACCTCATCACCTCGGCCGGAAGCCGGGCCAGAAGAGGAACCTGGGGCACTCATCAGGAACCCCCACAAAAGATAAAAACAGGGAACCCCCCAAATGAAAGGGACAGAAAGAATGCGAGTCCAATACAAAGTAAAACACTACACTTTAGAATCTCCAAAGTATACAGCCAAACAAAAAGCAAAGCATGCACCAGGAAAATACTCGAGAGATGGAGTAAGTGAAGAAAATAAAGGAAGGAATAAAGGAATACCTGAACAAAGAGTGAACGAAGCAACTGTGAATCGATTAAAGATAGTGCAAACTCAAGAAAAGCCTTCCCAGAACAGCAGCAAGTGTAGAGAAAAAACGCTCGCATCAAAACTCAGAAGAAAGTAAAAGTCCAACACCAGTTTTCAAGCTGATATTTAAAGGACAAAGAGCATGAGGCGTGAAGACGGAGGGGTTTCCTAAATGGTTAAGTGATGAGGGGAAAAATGGGACTTCACCCTGGATGCATTAAATGAACACAATCATAACCTATGAAAAGCTCAGTACGGCGCGCCCTGCACGATGCACGAACCCCCAATAAAGGGAAGGCATGTGGAAACTTACAACCATCACAGCAGGCGTGAAATGAAAGGTCAGAGAGATAAAATAAGATCAAATGCCAACCTCCAAGCTCCGATGTCGTCTCAAATATAGCAGATCAAGCATAAGCTCGACCGTAAGGTCATAAACGAAGGTTGTAACATGGCCAAGACCCTCAACTCGGCCCTACACGATGAAGTCAAAGCTCAGACCAAACAATGCTTGAAGGCAGCAAACGAGCTCCGAAAAAACAGCCACACATAAGCACGATTTCACATACAAACGTCAGGGAAGATCAAGAAGCGTCACGTGAACGATCTCGGAAAAAGTAGTCCCAAGCTAGAGAAGGGACGTCAAAATATCAAAAACTCAACCTCGAGACCAATGACCTCGGACAAACCAGATCTGAGGTGATGCAGCAGCACCTCGGCATTCCGAGCCTCGGAATACTGAGCTAGGGGGCAACTGTTATGGATATGAATATCATATCCCAACTACCCAATTAAGAATCTACTAAGAGATAGAGTCATAAAGATCTCAATAACTCTAAACAGCCAAAGGGCACAAGATGAGGATCACATCCTAATAGAAAGGGAGTTGAATCCTACTGCAATTGGGGGAGCTCAAAAGGCCCAAGCCTAGGAAGGTAATCCTTATAAATAAGATCTTAAGGACCCCAGGTAAGGACTTTGAACCTATTTATGAATACTGCCCTCACTGTGCACACACCCACCCCCTTGGCTATTAGCCTATTACTTGTGCGCATTGATTGGAATCTCGGCTATAAGCCTAGTATACATCTGATATACACTATCTCTGAGCGCATACCATACGGTATAGCAATACGGTCTATCCAGGACCTAACAATAACCATATGCATTTTAACAAACCAACTGCAAACGAGATGTTACAGGAAGCCCCAAGCTCATGCAAAACATGAGGACGAGGTTGTGGAAAGAAGTGTGTATATGGAGAATGAAGTTGGTGTTATGAACCTCTCAGTGTTGGCGAGGAACTTAGGCTTTTTTAATGAGCATCACCTTTCTCTTCTCCAGGTTTGTTGCGTGTTTGAACCCGATCTGGGGTTGGATTG
Source organism: Gastrolobium bilobum (assembly GCF_033153095.1). Taxonomy (NCBI): domain Eukaryota; kingdom Viridiplantae; phylum Streptophyta; class Magnoliopsida; order Fabales; family Fabaceae; genus Gastrolobium; species Gastrolobium bilobum. Next base: position 139,102 of record NW_026896958.1, read on the forward strand.
TTTGGTTTTTTTGTTTATTGATTTGGTTGAGTCTATTTTGTTAATTTGGCCTCCTTTGATGGTTGGAGAAAAATCCAAAAGCGTGCGCTAAGTTTGAGGCCGAAAATGTGGAAAGAAAAGAGGATACTGAAAATGCAGTTGAGGTGTTGGCTAAAAAGAGTGACTCTGTTAAGGTGAAGGAAACGATTAGGTTGTTTAACAAGCACTATCTTCATTTTATGAGATCAGGGTTTAAAGTGTTTATAAAAAAAAAAAAAAAGTTTTAACGTTTCTCATATTGTAAGATATTAGATTATGGGAAAAATGTTTATCCTTTAAAATGACACAACTTATATCCTTTCACTCTCACAAAGAGGTGGGACCCACACCTTTATATATTTTTTGTCCACTCTCTCTTCTCCTTTTTCTATCTCTTTCTTTCACTTAAAATGACACAACTTTACATTCTTTAGTCTTTACAATGATATACACTTTTGCCTTAAATTATATCCTACACATATAAAATTGTGTAAATCCCATATGGGGTCATATAAAAAGAAGAGAGATAACAAAAAAATAGATTCCACGCATTTTTATGTGTATGTACTGTAACACCCCGTAGTACTCCGGTTGTTAACATCATGATATTATAGAGTACACAGCGGAAGATTTTATTTAAAGGACAATAAAATGTCTCGTAAAAATACGAATTGTTTCTCTCTCTGTGCTTACTCAAATTACGCTCATAATATGTCGAATTAAAGATAAAGATGTCTAGTTGTCTTTATAAAAATTTGAAAGCAATTGGTTTAGTATATTTTCCAAAATCTCATAAATGGTAAAGGATGTTTAGGGCTCTGTTCGGAGTTGGCAAACAGTTTTGCTTGTCCAACTTCAAATGATGATAACCGGAGATATAAAACTCCAAATGAGGCATGTGATACCTTGTTGGAAATTTAATTGAGTCTATATTAACATACTAAAAGATTAGAATTTTATAACAAGTTAGTTGCTCTCAGTGACTATAAAACAGAAGAATGTATAGTTATGGGAAAACCGTAAAAGTGATATTTAAGCTAAGTGGGCTTATGGGAACCCTTAGTAACTTATAATAATCATATATATGGCTTCAATGAGTTGAAAATAATCTAAGTTACCTAAGTGAGCCTTGCATGTGATTCTAAGCTATGTAAGTAATTGAAGAATAAGGTGGCTTGTAATAATGCAGTAAAATATGTAATAAGTAATAATTGGTCTAGACTTGTAATGGACATATTATTGACATATGAGTATGAAAAGTAGAATCATTAAATGATTAAGTCATGGATATAACTTGATTAATTAATATGAAATTAATGATGTGAATGATTCCTGCTCTAGGTTTTCCTAGAGGATTGGGCACTTGAGAGTTGATTAAAGCATACATATTTTACTGTTGGACTTGGGCTTGAGATAAGCTCAGTGAGGTAAGCTCCTAGTTCTCGTTGACTCCTCTCTCTTGTGGCCCCACCATGATGGTGGGCATTATGGTTGTATTGTATGAAATTATATGGTATGATGTATATGTGCATTCATTCACATTCATATAGATGTTATATGATCTTGATGTTATGATGATGCACTGATGATATATGTTATGAGGATCCTGGAAAGTGATCATGGTATGTAGGCTGCCTATGACTTAACTCTGGGAGCTATTTCATACTGAGGTTGTGTTGACTGTCTATGGCTTGACCCTGGAAGTCACAAAGGTGTAACTGTCTATGGCTTGACCCTGGAAGTTACACAGGTGTAATCGTCTATGTCTTTGACCCTAGGGGTTACACAAGGATGATATGATGATACTATGTTTATGCTGTATGCTTGTATTATATGCTTTATATCTGACTTGTCATGCAGGAAGTGGGCTCAGGGGTTAGAGGATCCTCTATGAACCTTGAGCTTACTGAGATGTGGTTATCTCACCCCGCTTAGGGACATCATTTCAGGTACCCAGAGTAGTGGTGATGCTTCTAGGGACAAGGCCCCCGCATTGGAGTAGTTGATGATGCAGCTAATGATTTTATGTTATGATTAGACTTGATGTTGGCATGTAGACTTGTTACCATGCTTAATTATTTTATGGAGATTATTGTATGTATTTAGTTAGGCTCATGATTGTATCCTTAGAGCCATGGATGATTTACTGATGCTTTTATACTTTGAATTAATATAGACTTGATGCATGTATTCAATTAATTTGGATATGGAGCCTTATTGTTTGTATTGACCCATTGAGGGGATTGCAGTCCATGTGGGACTTGCAATCTATCTGTTTAAATTATTGTATCAATTAGGTTATTTGTACGTGTGAGACTATGTTCCTAATTATCCGAAATACAGCTGTTATGCTGTCTGTGAGACTCTGTCAGGAATGACACTTGATGTCATATCTTGATGGTCAATGGCCACTAATACTGGCTCATGGGATTAATTAGTAGATGTATGTTTGGATTTATGCTTTCGCAGTATCTCACGTGAACGTTTTAGAAATGTTTTCAGAAAATGTTTTGGAAAAAGTTTAATCGTATTTTTACGAGACATTTTATTGTCCTTTAAATAAAATCTTCCGCTGTGTATAGGGTGAAACTGGGTCGGCCCGGCCTACAGGGGCTACGGCTTGGCCTACATCAGGCCAAACCTGACCTAGTATATTTTGTATAATAGGCCGGGCTTGGGCTTTAAAAAAGCATGTTTAATAAAAAGACCGTAGGCCGACTTTCAAAAGACCGGGCCTATAAGCTTACAGGTCGGCCTATATTGTACTATTTATTTTAAATAAAATAAAATAGAGTAAGTATGCCTTGAAGAAAAAACAAAAGATATAAATTTAATCAATTGCAATTATTTATAACTTAATTATATTCGATTATATTTTAACAAAAATCTTACTTTATTTCTTATATAGGAGGAACCAACATCTCAACATGTTAGATTGTGTATATGAATATAATAAAAGATTTTTGGGTGAGGTTGTACTTACTCCAAGAATCATGATGTGTTTGTTGGATTCATGTAGTTATTTTAATTTACATAGTATGGATTTGTTTGTTAGATCTAATGAAATATATGTTATTTAGTTTGAGCATTTTGCTTTTGAAAATGACTTAAATGCATATTGTATGAGTTTTGTTATGATTCATGATTCTGTTTGGACGTTGAAATTATGATTTTTGGTGTAGCAACATAATTTGAGTACTTTGTAAAGTTGATTTATGGTTCCGCTTGGAAGTTAGAAATTAACAGGCTAACAGGCCAAGCCAGGTCATTTGTTTTTTTATAAACGGGCCACACCAGACTAACAGTTAGACTCATACTAGGCTTGGGCCAAGCCAAATTAAAAATTTTTGACGTAGGCTTGGGTTTTTCGGGAAAAAGCTTGGCCCAGCCCAGCCCACTTTCACCCCTAGCTGTATACTCCATAATATCATGATGTTAACAACCGGAGTACTCGGGCGTTACATGTACGAGATAATTTTATCTCGTACAACAGGAGAAACTTTACCATTAAATAATAGTATTTAATAAAATTTATTATAGCATTAATTAATAGATGTGTTATGATAAAAAAGATCTACTATTAAAGAAAAGTAGATATGATTTTAATATATCCATAAAAAAGAAATATGATTTAAAGTAAGGCAATCCTATATTTGACCTATATATTAAATAATAGTATTAAAATCATAGCATTAAATGATAGCGTTAAATAATGGTAAAATTTTTATAATATTAGAATAAATTTATTGTAGTATTAAATAATAGTACATAATAAATAGAAGTATTTAATAATTACATTGTAAAAATTTATTGTAAAACCTGTTTCTTTATGAAAGTCAAAAATCTGATGTCACAATTTACTATATATATATATAGGTAAAATTATTTCTCCAGCGGCTAAACGTCCAACAATAAATCTTACATGAATAATTAATTATGACTCATTGCATTTAATGCTTTCATCCACTTTGTATATTTATGATTCTTCGAAATTATTTGTTGGACATCAGGCGACGAGAGAAAAGTAAAGCCTATATATATATATATATATGTAAGGCAGGATCTTTTGATACCAGTGTCAAATTTAAAGTTTAAGACCTCATCTGAGAGCCGTTAGAACAAAAAAGATCAACGACTCTGATTTGTAAGCATGTGACACCATTGATCTTTTTTGATCTAACAGCTCTCACATGAGGTGTCAAATTTCAAATTTGACACTGGTGTCAAAATTAAAATTTGATACCTCATCTAATAGCCGTTATATCAAAATGAGTATGAGTTGATCGATCTCATGTAATGAGTGTATTAGATAAACTATGTTGGTTGCTTTGACTGTCTTAAAAGATTCAAAAATAATCAAAACGTGAAAGCTTTAATGTTGCGTGTTTGAACCCGATCTGGGGTTGGGTTGTTTGGTTCTTTTGTTTGTTGATTTGGTTGAGTCTATTTTGTTAATTTGGCTTCCGTTGGTGGTTGAAGAAAAAGAAGAAATTAAAAGTCGGAAGCGTGTGCTAAGCTTGAGGGCAAGAATGTGGAAAGAAAGGAGGATATTGAAAATGCAAAAATCATATTTTTACATTTCTGAGAAATTGAATTTTTCTAAATTTTTAATTTTAAGATATTATCGTAAACTGAATGTAAAAATCATATTTCTGAAAATTAAGATTTCAGGATAAAAAAAATTCCTCCTATACCAAACGCCTCCTTGGGATTTTTGCTAAAAAGAGTGACTGAGTTAAGGTGAAGGAAACGATTAGGTTGTTTAACAAGCACTATCTTCATTTTATGAAATCAGGGTTTAAAGTGTTTTTCAAAAAATAATAATTTAAAGTTTCTCATATTGTAAGATATTAGATTATGGGAAAAGTATTTATCCTTTAAAATGACACAACTTATATCCTTTCACTCTCGCAAAGAGGTGGGACCCACACTTTTATATTTTTTTGTCCACTCTCTCTTCTCCTTTATCTATTTCTTTCTTTCACTTAAAATGACACAACTTTATATTCTTTAGTCTTTACAATGATATACACTTTTTCCTTAAATTATATCCTACACATATAAAATTGTGTAATACCCATATGGGGTCATATAAAAAGAAGAGAGATAACGAAAAAATATAGACTCCACACATTTTTATGTGTACGTACGAGATAATTTTATCTCGTACAACAGGAGAAACTTTACCGTTAAATAATTGTATTTAATAAATTTTATTATAGCATTAATTAATAGATGTGTTATGATAAAAAAGATCTACTATTAAAGAAAAGTAGATATGATTTTAATATATCCATAAAAAAGAAATATGATTTAAAGTAAGGCAATCCTATATTTGACCTATATATTAAATAATAGTATTAAAATCGTAGCATTAAATGATAGCGTTAAATAATGGTAAATTTTTTAATAATATTAGATTAAATTTATTGTAGTATTAAATAATAGTACATAATAAATAGAAGTATTTAATAATTACATTGTAAAAATTTATTGTAAAACCTGTTTCTTTATGAAAGTAAAAAATCAGATGTCACAATTTACTATTATATATATATATATGTAGAGAGAGAGAGGTAAAATTATTTCTCTAGCGTTTAGACGTCCAACAATAAATCTTACATGAATAATTAATTATGACTCCATGCATTTAATGCTTTCATCCACCTTTGTATATTTATGATTCTCCGAAATTTTTTTTTGGACATAAGGCGACTAGAGAAAAGTAAAGCAGCCTATATATATATATATATATATATATATATATATATAGTAGAGAGAGAGAGAGGTAAAATTATTTCTCTAGCGTTTAGACGTCCAACAATAAATCTTACATGAATAATTAATTATGACTCCATGCATTTAATGCTTTCATCCACCTTTGTATATTTATGATTCTCCGAAATTATTTGTTGGACATAAGGCGACTAGAGAAAAGTAAAGCAGCCTATATATATATATATATATATATATATATATATATATATATATATATATATAGAGAGAGGCAGGATCCTTTGACACCGGTGTCAAAGAAAAAGTTTGACACCTCATCTGGGAACCATTAGATTAAAAAAAATCAATGGTGTCACATGTTTACAAATCAGAATCGTTGATTTTTTTTAATCTAACGGTTCCCAGATGAGGTGTCAAACTTTTTCTTTGACACCGGTGTCAAAGGATCCTGCCTTATATATATATATATATATATATATATATATATATATATATATATACAAGGCAGGATCCTTAGAAACCAGTGTCAAATTTAAAGTTTAACACTTCATCTGAGAGCCGTTAGATCAAAAAAGATCAACGACTCTGATTTGTAAGCATGTGACACCATTAATCTTTTTTGATCTAACAGCTCTCACATGAAATGTCAAATTTCAAATTTGACACCAGTCTCAAAATTAAAGTTTGACACCTCATCTAATAGCCATTATATCAAAATGAGTATGAGTTGATCGATCTAATGTAATGAGTGTATTAGATAAACTATGTTGGTTGCTTTGACTGTCTTAAAAGATTCAAAAATAATCAAAACATGAAAGCTTTAATGTTGTGTGTTTGAACCCGATCTGGGGTTGGGTTGTTTGGTTCTTTTGTTTGTTGATTTGGTTGAGTCTATTTTGTTAATGGAAAAAACTAGTCTTATGCCATAGGAGATAGGTTTATTTTCCTACAGAGACATCGATCCTTGAGCTTTTTTATTTTTTATTTTTTTATTTTATAACTATGCGGGTCCCACCACATGATTGTGAGAGTGGTAGGAGATACTTCTCTCCTATTGATGGAGATTAATAAAGCCCTTTGTTAATTTGTCTTCCTTTGGTGGTTGAAGAAAAAGAAAAATTAAAAGTCGGAAGCGTGTGCTAAGCTTAAGGGCAAGAATGTGGAAAGAAAGGAGGATATTGAAAATGCAAAAATCATATTTTCAAATTTCCGGTTGAATTTTTTTAAATTTTTAATTTTCAGATATTATCGTAAACTGAATGTAAAAATTATATTTCTGAAAATCGAGATTCCGGGATAAAAAAAAAAAAATCTCTTGTACCAAACGCCCCCTTGGAGTTTTATCTAAAGAGAGTGACTCTGTTAAGGTGAGGGAAATGATTAGGTTGTTTAACAAGGACTCTGTTCATTTTATGAAATCAAGGTTTCAAGTGTTTATCAATTTTTTTTTTATTATAGTTTCTCATATTGTAAGATATTAGATTATGGGAAAAGTATTTATCCTTTAAAATGACACAACTTATATCCTTTCACTCTCACAAAGAGGTGGGACCCACACTTTTATATTTTTTGTCCACTCTCTATTCTCTTTTATCTATCTCTTTCTTTCACTTAAAATGACACAACTTTACATTCTTTAGTCTTTACAATGATATACACTTTTTCCTTAAATTATATCCTACACATATAAAATTGTGTAAAACCCATATGGGTCATATAAAAAGAAGAGAGATAACGAAAAAAAATAGACTCCACACATTTTTATGTGTATGTACAAGATAATTTTATCTCGTACAACATGAGAAATTTTACCTTTAAATAATAGTATTTAATAAAATTTATTATAGCATTAATTAATAGATGTGTTATGATATAAAAGATCTACTATTAAAGAAAAGTAGATATGATTTTAATATATCCATAAAAAAGAAATATGATTTAAAATAAGGTAATCCTATTTTTGACCTATATATTAAATAATAGTATTAAAATCGTAGCATTAAATGATAGCGTTAAATAATGGTAAAAAATTTATAATATTAGATTAAATTTATTGTAGTGTTAAATAATAGTACAGAATAAATAGAAGTATTTAATAATTACATTTTAAAAATTTATTGTAAAACCTGTTTCTTTATGAAAGTCAAAAATCAGATGTCACAATTTAATATATATATATAGGGTTTAATAAGAGTTATGTTGTAGGAAAAGTGATTGTGTTATGTTATAGAGATTCGTTTTGCGTGCCATAGTTTTTGTTTTTTTTTTTGGTTTCAAAAATTGTGGGTCCCACAAAATGTTGTGTGTGTAGGAAAGTTGTTGTGGTCATGTTAAATTATAGATACAAAACTCATATATATATATGTATATGTATATGTATATATATATATATATATATATATATAGAGGTAAAATTATTTCTCTAGCGGCTAAACGTCCAACAATAAATTTTACATGAATAATTATTTATGACTCCTTGCATTTAATGCTTTAATCCACCTCCATATATTTATGATTCTCCAAAATTATTTGTTGGACATCAAGCGACCAGAGAAAAGTAAAGCTCATATATATATATATGGGGTATCTACAACCACTTTAGATAAGCTTATCTGCAGCTACCCTTTATAACTATGTTCTCCTGGGAGAACGTAGTTATAACAAAAGAGTTGATTTTTTTCTCTCTCTTCATTTACTTTTCAGAACCAGTCTGCTGATGTTGAGAGAGAGAAAAAAGAAACTTTAGTGTTATAACTATGTTCGTCCGGGAGAACATAGTTATAAAAGGGTAGCTGTAGATAAGCTTATCTAAAGTAGCTTTAGAAATATTTTTTCCTATATATATATATATATATATATATATATATATATATATATATATATAAGGCACGATCCGTTGACACCAGTGTCAAATTTAAAGTTTAACACCTCATCTGAGAGCCTTTAGATCAAAAAAGATCAACGACTCTGATTTGTAAGCATGTGACACCATTGATATTTTTTGATCTAACAGCTCTCACATGAGGTGTCAAATTTCAAATTTGACTTCGGTGTCAAAATTAAAATTTGACACCTCATCTGATAGTCGTTATATTAAAAAAGATCAATGACTCTGATTTGTAAGCATCTGATCTATTTTTATCTTTTTTGATCAATAACTCTGATAAAAAAGACTATTGATCTTTTTTGATCTAACGACTCTCAGATAAGGTGTCAAATTTTATTTTTGACACTGGTGTCAAATTTTTTTACCCCATATATATATATATATATATATATATATATATATATATATATATATATATATATATATATGTATGTATGTGTGTGTGTGTTATTATAAATAAGGTACTTTTACATCTAAAGTTGTGCTTCTCAAAGATGATAACTTCTCACAAAAAATTTCCTTCATCAATGATAATCGGAGTTGTCCTTTTAACCTTGTTCTTTCATAATGTCAAAATAATTGCAACTCACTTTGATCATATTGCAAGAGAGAGTACAAAAAGTTCACATTCAATATACTATAACTCTGTACAAGCCGATAATCTTGATCAGATTGCACAGGAGAGTACAGAAGGACCTGATCAAATGCACCATAACTCTTTGCGATCCAATAATCTTGATCGAATTATGAAGAATTCAAAAAATCTATACCCAATACACTACAACTATTTGCGATCCAATCATGTTTATCATATTGCAAGACTGAGTCCAGGAGGTCCAGATCCAAGACACCACAAGTAAAGCTTATCAAATAATGATGTAATCAAATAAACATTTTAAATAAAAAATGATGTAATCAAATAAACATTTTAAATAAAGAAATTTGGGAGTGAGCTGTTTTAATTTTGGCATGTTTATGTGTAGTTTTTTTTTTTTTGTAATCCTTGTTTATGTGTAGTTTGTTATTAAATAAATTAGTTTTAATGAAAGCTTTAATGTTGTGTGTTTGAACCCGATCTGGGGTTGGGTTGTTTGGTTCTTTTGTTTGTTGATTTGGTTGAGTCTATTTTGTTAATTTGGACTCCTTTTTTTTTTTTTTTTGATAACAATTTGGACTCCTTTGGTGGTTGAAGAAAAAGAAGAAATTAAAAGTCGGAAGCGTGTGCTAAGCTTGGGGGCAAGAATGTGGAAAGAAAGGAGGATATTGAAAATGCAAAAATCATATTTTTAGATTTCCGGGAAACTGAATTTTTCTAAATTTTTAATTTTTAGATATTATCGTAAACTGAATGAAAACATTATATTTCTGAAAATCGAGATTTCCGGATAAAAAAAAATTCTCCTGTACCAAACGCCCCCTTAGAGTTTTTGCTAAAAAGAGTGACTCTGTTAAGGTGAAGGAAACGATTAGGTTGTTTAACAAGCACTATCTTCATTTTATGAAATCAGGGTTTAAAGTGTTTATTAAAAAAGAAAATTTACAGTTTCTCATATTGTAAGATATTAGATTATGGGAAAAGTGTTTATCCTTTAAAATGACACAACTTATATCCTTTCACTCTCACAAAGAGGTGGGACTCACACCTTTATATTTTTTTTTCCACTCTCTCTTCTCCTTTATCTATCTTTTTCTTTCACTTAAAATGACACAACTTTACATTCTTTAGTCTTTACAATGATATACACTTTTCCCTTAAATTATATCCTACACATATAAATTTGTGTAAATCCCATATAGGGTCATATAAAAAGAAGAGAGATAACGAAAAAATATAGACTCCACATTTTTTATGTGTATGTACGAGATAATTCCATCTCGTACAATAGGAGAAACTTTACCATTAAATAATAGTATTTAATAAAATTTATTATAGCATTAATTAATAGATTTGTTATGATATAAAAGATCTACTATTAAAGAAAAGTAGATATGATTTTAATATATCCATAAAAAAAAATATGATTTAAAATAAGGTAATCCTATTTTTGACCTATATATTAAATAATAGTATTAAAATCGTAGCATTAAATGATAGCGTTAAATAATGGAAATTTTTTTATAATATTAGATTAAATTTATTGTAGTATTAAATAATAGGACATAATAAATAGAAGTATTTAATAATTACATTTTAAAAATTTATTGTAAAACCTGTTTCTTTATGAAAGTCAAAAATCAGATGTCACAATTTACTATTATATATATATATATATATATATAGAGAGAGAGAGAGAGAGAGAGAGATAAAATTATTTCTCTAGCGGCTAAACGTCCAACAATAAATCTTACATGAATAATTAATTGTGACTCCTCGCATTTAATGCTTTCATCAACCTTTGTATATTTATGATTCTCCGAAATTATTTGTTGGACATCAAGGGCATGTTTGGTGCATAGTATATGATAAAGCCTGATAGTGTAAGACCTGCATAGTATATGATAAAGCCTGATAGTGTAAGACCTGATAGTATAAGACCTGATTGTATAAGACCTTATTAAATTTTAATACTATCCAGCGTTTGGTATGGTATGCATAAAGATAAAATTCTCCAATATTTTAAAAATTAATATATTAAAAATATTATTTTAATATATAAATAGAATAAATACATTTTTTCGTCCCTGACAATTTTCACGAGGCACATTTTAGTCCCGAACAATAAAAAAGGCTCATATTAGTCCCTAATATTTGAAAGAAAAGGGCCACGTTCGTCCTTCCGTTAGTTGGCATCTGACGGCCCAACTAACGGAGCACACGTGGACCGTTAGTTGGCATCTTTAACCTTTCATCAATATATAACCATATTAAAAATCCAAAAACAAGTTGTATAAAGTAAATTATATCTAATAATATACCCATGATAAGAGAGGTTTTCCCAATTATTATAATGAAAGTAACTGGCCTTGAAGGCCGTAGCATGTGAGAGGGAAAAACAAAATTTTTCTTATGTGGAATCACACATGCAATCAAGAATCATGATTTATGACAGTATGATGTTACCTTTGTTTGTGAGTTCAAAACTCCAAGACGATAAGTGTTAGGTTTGAAGGGTTCAAACCCTCTAGCGTTGATCCACACCACTCACGTCAAGATTCAAGAACTCTTCTTGTCAAGCCACCAATTGACCACCACAAAGAGGCTTGCTATGCACTCAATAGGTGAAGGAGGAGGCTAGGTAAAAGTGTTTAGAAGAGTGAAGTCTTCAGCATGAAAACTTCACAAGAGTGGGGAATGGATTGGAGTAGAATTGGCTAGGTCTTTTTCTGAAAACCTTAAGGAGAACTTACCCCTAGTATGCGCACAAGAGAGTGAGAGAGTTCGAGAAATCAAATCAGAATTTTCACTTAAAAAACCAATGAAAGTGGCGCACAAGAAAGGAGAAAAAGGTGGAGTTGTTGCAATTCAAAATTCCCAACAACCTACCTTTGAATCCTCATGAGACTAGGTCTCTATCTAGTCAAGATTCTGAACTAATGGTCATCATATGACCATCCTATTCATGCGCCCCATTCGGCCCCAAAAGGGGTCCAGATACTTTGAGCTGTTGCATTCAAGTTTGAACCTACAAGCTCACTGATTCTCTCAACAACCAAATCTGATTGGAGCTTGTTTGTTTGCAAAAGATGACACTCATCTCCAACCAAAGAGGCGCCCCAAATCAGCCTTTGGAGATCTCCATAGATCTTCTCTTGATACAAGGAATTTGTTCCAACAAGATCTCATCTTATCCTTTTGTTATGAAACAACTTTTCATAGCCAATTCGAATTCGAATTCAAACATTTAAATTCCAATGTTCAAACATTTAAATTCTAAATTCAATTTCAAATTTCAAATTCAAAATTCAAATTTCAAAATTCAAATTCAAAATTCAAATTCAAATTCAAATTCAAATTTCAAAATTCAAATTCAAAATTCAAAATTCAAATTTCAAATTTCAAATTTCAAATTTCAAATTTCAAATTCAAAATTCAAATTTCAAAATTCAAATTCAAAATTCAAGATTCAAAATTCAAATTTCAAATTCAAAATTTAAATATTTGATAATTAATTTAACCAATTAAATTAATTAGTAATGTCTTGGACCATCCAAGCCCATTAACCATACCATGCGCCCTCTCCCTCTTAGGTGGGCTTCCAAACTTCATCTTGGGCTAACAACCATTATTAGGCCCAATACCTTTAATGCTAGATCATCATGACAATAAGGTGTTAGTGTGTGACCCATTAGGTCCAACATAGCCACTGACATAAATGGGCTCGAGCCCAACAAGCCCACAACTCATTTAATGACAACACAGAGCACTAGCAATGCTTTGTTGCCCCAGAGCTAGTTAGATTAATGACTTGATCATCCTATTACACATATTTGGTTGCCGTATATATTTCATTTCGTCTAGGTTACCTTCCCATTAAACCTAGGGTAAGGAAACGTATCAACCCTTGCGGTTTAGGGTAAGCTTTATTTGAAATAGGGAATCTTCAATTTACTGACTCTAAAGGCAGATCATCCCATGATCTCTTTTACTATGCATAGATTTCCGAGTCCATGTAAATGTCATCCTGATTTCTCCGGTTTTCAGATAACCTAATCTCTCACAGAGATTTGACGAATTCCTTCAGCTTATCACCCTAGCCCTGTGCTCTTTCAGGACAAGCCCAACAGTGTACCTATGAGTCTCCATGTTTCAGGAAGACGAGGTATACAATCAAAGCATGCCTTTTAGAACACAGTCTAGGTAATAACTTCTGGTCTAAGGAAAGACATACCCAAATATAAAGAGACTACTATAATGATACTCTCTGTGAGATTTCCTCATAGAGTCTCTTTGTGGGTCTGTTCAGTGCGAGCTATACCCTTATAGGTCCACCCACGACTTTAGCTAAGACATTTCCATATCTGTAGCTCATGAGGTCTTTACCTTGCATCCGAATACAAGTAGATAAGTCGTACTAGTCTTACCCGAGATCACTGATCCCCACTCTCAGTGTCTCTAGACTAGGAACATAAAATTAGGAATAAACATATGGTATCCTTAAATCCTCATGATCGTGATCTCATCACAGATAATTAAGAGATACCTATTTTATTCCAAGGGATTTATCCAGTTTATTCATAATATATTAACAATAATATCGAGACTAAATATGAAGCATGAGAAAGAGTGCTTATTATTAATTTGCGACAAAAAGGTCTACATCTTATGTCCTTATTTAATCAAAAAGATTGTCTCTAGGACACCCATATACTAACAAGCTCTCACTTGGCCTAGATCCAATCAGACCTAAGTCGTATACCCAAAGCCTCATAATGACTATCATGTTTTCTCTGAGAAACAGCCTTTGTCCGAGAATCGGCTAGGTTATCATCTGTGGGAACATAATCCATCTTTACATCCATTCTGTCAATGATTTCTCTAATCAGGTGATATCTGCGGAGCACATGCTTAGATCTTTGACGAGACCTAGGTTCCTTTGACTGCACAATGGCTCCAGTATTTTCGTAAAGCAACTGTATGGGCTCATCCACACTTGGAACCACCCTTAGTTCAGATATGAACTTCTTGATCCACACGGCCTCCTTAGCCGCTTCTGAAGCATCTATGTATTCAGCTTCTGTCATTGAATCTGCTGTTGTCTCCTGCTTGGAACTCTTCCAAGATACTGCCCCACCATTTAAGGTGAATACGAACCCTGACTGTGACTTGCAGTCATCTTTGTCACTCTGAAAGCTGGTCTTCACTGAAAGCTCATCAACCCCACCATAGACCAGAAACGCATCCTTAGTTCTTCTTAAGTACTTAAGGATGGTCTTGACTGCTGTCCAATGACCCTCTCCAGGGTCAGACTGGTATCTACTCGTAATGCTCAAAGCATACGACACATCTGGTCTCGTACATATCATGGCATACATGATGGATCCAATAGCCGAAGCGTATGGAATTCCACTCATGCGATCCTTCTCAGGCTGTGACTTAGGACACATAGCCTTTGAAAGATGTACCCCATGACTGACAGGAAGAAAACCCCTTTTCGACCCTTCCATGCTAAACCTCTTTAGCATCTTGTCAACATACGTTGATTGAGATAAACCCAGCAGCCTCTTGGATCTATCTCTATAGATCTTTATACCAAGTATAAAGGCTGCTTCTCCCAAATCCTTCATGGTGAAGCTTTTTGAAAGCCACTCTTTCGTTATTTGTAATGTGGGGATGTCATTTCCTATTAGCAATATGTCATCTACATAAAGTACCAGGAAGACGACATTACTCCCACTAACCTTCTTGTAAACACAAGGTTCATCCTCGTTCTTGATAAAACCGGTACTCTTAACGACTTCATCAAAACGAATATTCCAACTCCTTGATGCTTGCTTTAGCCCATATATCGACCTTTGTAGTTTGCATACCATATGCTCCTGATCTTTGATTTCAAAGCCTTCAGGTTGTGTCATGTACACTTCCTCCTTCAAGAACCCATTCAAGAAGGCGGTCTTGACATCCATTTGCCAAATTTCATAGTTGTGATATGCTGCTATTGCAAGCATGATCCTAATAGATTTGATCATGGCAACTAATGAGAAAGTCTCATCATAGTCAACTCCTTGTCTTTGACGATACCCTTTCGCAACCAACCTAGCTTTGTAGGTCTGAACGTTGCCATCTGCATCAGTCTTTCTTTTAAAGACCCATTTGTTACCGATAGGAACTATTCCTTGCGGTTTAGGAACCAAGGTCCATACCTTGTTTTGATACATCGAATCCATTTCAGATTACATGGTTTCAAACCATCTAGAAGAGTCAACATCCTTGACTGCCTCTTCGTAGTTACTTGATTCATCATCCTCGACGGTTTGCTGATTCTCAATCATAAACCCATACCTCTCAGGTGGATGGATGACTCTTGTTGACCTACGGAGTTGTGTGTTTACTTCTCCATTGGAGAACGTCGCCTGCGGAGCAGACTCAGGTTCCTCAATCTGTTCATGTGGTTCTTGAACTTCTTCAAGATCAATCTTACTCCCACTGGCTCCTTGAGAGATCAAATCCTTCTCAAGGAACTCAACATTCTTTGACACAAACACCTTGTGTTCATCCATGGAGTAAAAGTAGTATCCCTTAGTACCTTTGAGATACCCCACAAAAAGACATTTAGTACTCTTAGCACTAAGCTTGTTTGATGCCAACGCTTTGACATAAGCTAGCGATCCCCATACCCTGAGGTAACTCGGGTAAGGTCTCTTACCATTCCATATTTCATATGGAGTGGTCTGAACAGATTTAGATGGTACCCTATTTAGAAGGTATGCCGCTGTGTCTAAGGCATATCCCCAAAACGATTTTGGAAGTTGAGTCTCACTCATCATAGACCTGACCATGTCTAACAAGGTCCTGTTTCTCCTTTCGGAGACACCATTTTGGTGTGGTGTGTAAGGTGCAGTAAACTGCGAGAGAATTCCATTTTCTCTCAGATAATCCTGAAACTCATGGCTCAGATATTCACCACCACGATCTGATCGCAATGTCTTAATCATCTTGCCACGCTGTTTCTCTACTTCATTCCTAAACTCTTTGAATTTTTCAAAAGCTTCGGATTTATATCTCATTAGGTACACGTACCCAAATCTTGATTTGTCATCAATAAAGGTAATGAAATAGGAGTATCTTTCTCTAGCCTCTATAGACATTGGCCCACAAACATCAGTGTAAATGAGTTTTAATAACTCACTAGCCCTAAGACTCTCAAGCCCTTTGGGCTTGTGACAAGTCATTTTCCCAGCTAGACAAGATTCACATTGTCCATAGGATTCCAAATCCATGGAATCTAGGTATCCATTTGCATGCATCCTAGACAATCTTGTTTCGTTTATGTGCCCTAGTCTACAATGCCAAAGATAAGATTGATTATCTGTCCTAGTTCGTTTCACAGCTATATTGAGCACTTCAGTTCCCATTTCCAGAACATATAATCCATTTATTAAAGAAGCAGTACCATAAACAATATCATTCGAAATGATAAAAAATGTACCATTCTTAATACTAAAAGTAAAACCATCTTGTTCTAAACAAGAAATACAAATAATGTTTCTAGAAATGCTTGGAACATAAAGACAATTATTCAAATGCAATAAAAGGCCCGTAGGCAAAATGAGGTCAGCATCTCTAACAGCATGAGCAGCAACTCTTGCTCCATTTCCAACGCAGATGTCCACCTCGTTCTTCTCCAATCTCCTAGGGCTCCTAAGTACCTGCAACGAGTTGCAAATGTGAGAACCACAACCGGTATCCAATACTCATGAAGTCGGATTAGCACAAGAATAATTTATCTCAATCATGTAAATACCTGAGGCAGAAGCATCACCATGCTTCTTGTCCTTCACACTCTTCAGGTAGTCTGGACAATTCCTCTTCCAATGGCGTTTCTTGCCACAATGGAAGCACTCAGCATCGCTTTTGTCCTTGGATGCATTCTTACCCTTCTTTTTGCCTTTCTTCTTCTTGGGTTTTCCTTTGGGCTTAAGGAAGTTGCCTTTCGCAGGCTCCTTGCCCTTACCCTTGGCCTTGCTAGGACCACCAATCAGAAGAGCATGTGTCCTATCCTTCTTGATAGACACTTCAGCAGTTGTTAACATGCTTAACAATTCAGGCAAGCTCACAAGCATCCCATGCATGTTGTAATTCATAATGAATTGACTGAAGGAAGGTGGAAGCGAGGTCAGGACTAAGTCATTACTTAGCTCGTCATCCATCACGAAGCCTAGATTTCCTAGCTTCTCAATGAGCCTGATCATCTTAAGAACATGACTGCTCACATATATGTTCTCAGACATCCTGCATGAGAACAATTCTCTAGAGGCCTCATACCTCTCAAGCCTGCCTTTAATGTCATACAACTCCTTGAGATGTAGGACAATAGAGGGAGCATCCATATGCTCATGCTGCTTTTGCAGTTCAGGCGACATGGATGCCAACATGATGCAGACAGCCAACACATTGTCATCCATGTGTTGTTTGTGGGCCTCGAAATCAAATTCCGCGAACCCATCTTCCCCTTCCCTAGGAGCTACGGGTAATGCAGCATCCAGGACATAAGCTATTTTTCGGCCCTAAGAACAATTCTTAAGTTCCGATACCAGTCCATAAAGTTTGAACCGGCCAGTTTGTTCGTATCGAGTATTGAGCGCAGTGACAATGGATTAGTCATACTAAAAACTTAAAAGATGTAAAGATAATTTAATTAATATATTTCGTCATGTAGTAAAAAACAAATTATTAAAGACTTTAAATAATTTGTCCCTCCCACTATTTTATCTAAGTCAATGACCCTTACCTTTTGACTTAGGGTTAATCTACTTTTAGATTTTACCTTAGTGAGATTAAGAGTGCGATTATCTATTTTAACCCCCGTCTGTGACCGCAAGATTAATTTAAATAATAGGTTGATCCTTATCAACAGTATCTCATACCCTCTCTTAACATTAGGTTGACAACTTCTTGTCACTTAGTGGTGCATCTCATGCAACCAACCTAGCATTATTACCCTAAGCACATAAGCCCGGCTGGGCCTGCAACTTATGCCTCAGTTAAGCATTAACCAGCACCCTAAGTGTCTAACACTTCTAATACTACTCTTACTCAACGAAACAGTGGGTCCCAACTGAGTTGTGGAGCACCATTATTTAGAGGAGGTTTGAGTAATATTGGTGGTGGGAGGTAATCATGCTCAATAATTTATTCCTTTTAAGGGTTCCTTTTATTTAGGGTTTATTAAGTCTCATCAAACGCATAGGTATAATTATCATGCTAGTCGTATCCTATGTCAACATCTATCGGATTACACTAGTCGTAATTGGACACGCATAATAATACATACAAACGCGGTTTGTCCAACTCATGCATACTAGACGTCTTAAGTCATATAAGCATACATTCGCGATATACTATCTCATGCATATTAGTCGTACAAAGCATACAACATATAAAACATTTTTATTTGAGATAGTCATGGTGCTCGCGCATTCGTCCATCTTGCTTCTCAAGCCACGGCTGCTTGTCGTCTAAACGCCACTAGCCTAATTTTTCTAATTACAAATAATTAAAGAAACTCCAAAACATCTTTGGAGGGACAAATGAAAATTACAAAAATCGAAATTCAAAATTCAAATTACACCTCTAATAGAGCAAAATTACACATTAATTTAAAATTTTGAAATTCAAATTTCGGGCACCATGACCATCCCCTTCCTCTTTGCACCTGAAAGGATAAACAACTTTGCAAGCACAATATATCAAATATCATAACAAATATTTTCTCACTTATATTTTGATAATTTAACAATTAAAATATCAAAACAATAATCAAATTTCAAAAACTCCTAGTTTTCCAAGAATGGCCGAATCTTGTATCATTATACATGATTCAAACCCTTTTAAATTCTTTCTCAAAGAATACAAAAATTAAACCATACACACTACCATATCACAATATGCCGAATCATACATCACATGTACAAGAAATTTTATCACAAAAATTTATGCTATGATCATGAACAATTCATGGAGAAAACTAGGCATTTGAATATTCACTTCATGGCAAAATCATATTCCTTTATAAAAAGATGTTTCTTTTAAAAACTTTCACAAAGAATTATGAAGAAACAGAACCATGAATACACGTAGATATATGAACATTACAATCATATTAGTGAAGTTCATAAAAAGACAATCTTTAACATCTTAAAGTATTGAAATTTATATCCACATGCAAAGAATCTATCTTTAACCTCCTTAAAGAATTTTTTACCGTGAGAAAATAAATTTCAAAAACAAAGTACCATCACCCGCCGATGGTAAAGCGACCGGACTCTGATACCACTTGAAAGTAACTGGCCTTGAAGGCCGTAGCATGTGAGAGGGAAAAACAAAATTTTTCTTATGCGGAATCACACATGCAATCAAGAATCATGTTTTATGACAGTACGATGTTACCTTTGTTTGTGAGTTCAAAACTCCAAGACGATCAGTGTTAGGTTTGAAGGGTTCAAACCCTCTAACGTTGATCCACACCACCCACGTCAAGATTCAAGAACTCTTCTTGTCAAGCCACCAATTGACCACCACAAAGAGGCTTGCTATGCGCTCAATAGGTGAAGAAGAAGGCTAGGTAAAAGTGTTTAGAAGAGTGAAGTCTTCAGCATGAAAACTTGACAAGAGTGGGGAATGGATTAGAGTAGAATTGGCTAGGTCTTTTTCTGAAAACCTTAAGGAGAACTTACCCCTAGTATGCGCACAAGAGAGTGAGAGAGTTCGAGAAATCAAATCAGAATTTTCACTTAAAAAACCAATGAAAGTGGCGCACAAGAGAGGAGAAAAAGGTGGAGTTGTTGCAATTCAAAATTCCCAACAACCTACCTTTGAATCCTCATGAGACTAGGTCTCTATCTAGTCAAGATTCTGAACTAATGGTCATCATATGACCATCCTATTCATGCGCCCCATTCAGCCCCAAAAGGGGTCCAGATACTTTGAGCTGTTGCATTCAAGTTTGAACCAATTAGCTCATTGATTCTCTCAACAACCAAATCTGATTGGAGCTTGTTTGTTTGAAAAAGATGACACTCATCTCCAACCAAAGTGGTGCCCCAAATCAGCCTTTGGAGATCTCCATAGATCTTCTCTTGATACAAGGAATTTGTTCCAACAAGATCTCATCTTATCCTTTTGTTATGAAACAACTTTTCATAGCCAATTCGAATTCGAATTCAAACATTTAAAATCAAATGTTCAAACATTTAAATTCTAAATTCAAATTTCAAATTTCAAATTTCAAATTCAAATTTCAAATTTCAAAATTCAAATTTCAAAATTCAAAATTCAAAATTTAAATATTTGATAATTAATTTAACCAATTAAATTAATTAGTAATGTCTTGGACCATCGAAGCCCATTAACCATTACCATACCATGTGCCCTCTCCCTCTTAGGTGGGCTTCCAAACTTGATCTTGGGCTAACAACCATTATTAGGCCCAATACATTTAATGCTAGATCATCATGACAATAAGGTGTTAGTGTGTGACCCATTAGGTCCAACATAGCCACTGACATAAATGGGCTCGGGCCCAACAAGCCCACAACCCATTTAATGACAACACAGAGCACTAGCAATGCTTTGTTTCCCCAGAACTAGTTAGATTAATGACTTGATCATCCTATTACACATATTTGGTTGTCGTATATATTTCCTTTTGTCTCGGTTACCTTCCCATTAAACCTAGGGTAAGGAAACGTATCAACCCTTGCAGTTTAGGGTAAGCTTTATTTGAAATAGGGAATCTTCAATTTACTGACTCTAAAGGCAGATCATCTCATGATCTCTTTTACTATGCATAGATTCCCGAGTCCCTGTAAATGTCATCCTGATTTCTCCGGTTTACAGATAACCTAATCTCTCACAGAGATTTGACGAATTCCTTCAGCTTATCACCCTAGCCCTGTGCTCTTTCAGGACAAGCCCAACAGTGTACCTATGAGTCTCCATGTTTCAGGCAGACGAGGTATACAATCAAAGCATGCCTTTTAGAACACAGTCTAGGTAATAACTTCTGGTCTAAGGAAAGAAATACCCAAATATAAAGAGACTACTCTAATGATACTCTCTGTGAGATTTCCTCATAGAGTCTCTTTGTGGGTCTGTTCAGTGCGAGCTATACCCTTATAGGTCCACCCACGACTTTAGCTAAGACATTTCTATCTCTGTAGCTCATGAGGTCTTTACCTTGCATCTGAATACAAGTAGATAAGTCGTGCTAGTCTTACCCGAGATCATTGATCCCCACTCTCAGTGTCTCTAGACTAGGAACATAAAATTAGGAATAAACATCTGGTATCCTTAAATCCTCATGATCGTGATCTCATCACAGATACTTAAGAGATACCTATTTTATTCCAAGGGATTTATCCAGTTTATTCATAATATATTAACAATAATATCGAGACTAAATATGAAACAGGATAAAGAGTGCTTATTATTAATTTGCGACAAAAAGGTCTACATCTTATGTCCTTATTTAAACAAAAAGATTATCTCTAGGACACCCATATACTAACATATAATACAAGATTAAACATTCTGCATCGCCTTCAAGAAGCGTTCGTCTTAATCAAATCATAATTAAAGAATTGTAACGATCTAAAAATTATGAAAAAAAGGAACTGCCACTAATTTTATTAAAATTGAGGAAAATTAAAAAGCCTGAATATTGAGTTCCATACTTTTTTTAATGAAAACAAATAAATGAAGCAATGTCATCTAATAATATTTTCAAGTGTTTTTGTAATATGTCACATGTTAATTGTTTGTGTTATCCTAAATAGTTTCTTCAAGAGGAGCAATTGCAAAATGAGTATGAGTTGACCGATCTCATGTAATGAGTGTATTAGATAAACTATGTTGGTTGCTTTGACTGTCTTAAAAGATTCAAAAATAATCAAAACGTTAAAGCTTTAATGTTGCGTGTTTGAACCCGATCTGGGGTTGGGTTGTTTGGTTCTTTTGTTTGTTGATTTGGTTGAGTCTATTTTGTTAATTTGGACTCCTTTGGTGGTTGAAGAAAAAGAAGAAATTAAAAGTCGGAAGCGTGTGCTAAGCTTGAGGGCAAGAATGTGGAAAGAAAGGAGGATATTGAAAATGCAAAAATCATATTTTTACATTTCTTGGAAACAGAATTTTTCTAAATTTTTAATTTTCAGATATTATCATAAACTGAATGTAAAAATTATATTTCTGAAAATCGAAATTCCCGGATAAAAGAAAGTTCTCATGTACCTAACGTCCCCTTGGAATTTTTGCTAAAAAGAGTTACTCTGTTAAGGTGAAGGAAACGATTAGGTTGTTTAACAAGCACTATGTTCATTTTATGAAATCAGGGTTTAAGGTGGTTACCAAAAATAAAAAACAAGGGTTTAAAGTTTCTTATATGAGATATTAAATTATATCCAACACATATAAAATTATATAGTCCTATATGGGTCATATAAAAAAAACAAAAAAATATAGACTCCACATATTTTTATGTGTATGTACGAGACAATTTTATCGCGTACAACACGAGAAACTTTAAACCCATTAAATAATAGTATTAAATAAAATTTATTATAGCATTAATTAATAGATGTGTTATGATAAAAAAATCTACTTTTAAAGAAAAGTAGATATGATTTTAATATATCCATAAAAAAGAAATATGATTTAAAAAAAATGTAATACTATATTTGACCTATATATTAAATAGTAGTATTAATTTACCACAAAAATAATAATAATAGTATTAAAATCATAGCATTAAATGATAGTGTTAAATAATGGTAAAAATGTTATAATATCAAATAATATGATTAGATTAAATTTATTGTAGTATTAAATAATATTACATAACAAATTACACTTTAAAAATTTATTGTAAAACCTGTGTCTTTATGAAAGTCAAAAATCAGATGACATAATTTACTATATATATATATATATATATATATATATATATATATATATATATGTATGTATATATATATGGGTTTATCGTGTCTCAAGTTGCTTGAGATAACTTTATCTCCTGCTACTAAATCATAATCGTACAAAGATGGATCAATGATGATAAAGGAAAAGAGAGAAAAACGGAATCATAAACATTCAAAGGTGAATCAATTAATATAAGAAAATAAATAAACAAAACGACATAGTTTTGGGATGGCCGGAGATAAACTTATCTCAAGCGGAGAAGTATATATATATATATATGGGCTTATCGTTTCTCAAGCTGCTTGAATATCTTATGAATGAGCAATATGCTCATGTTAGATGCTAAATCATGTTGATTGATCTATTACCTAATGTAACCGATGTTTTCGATGTTAATTCAATAAGAACGTGAGTTTCAGAGTAACATTCAACCTAAATGTGTTTCAAAACCAAATTTAGTGACCAACTTTGATAAATATACATGCATCCTTAAACCTTGCGGCATCTAGATAGCCTATCTTTTATATGTAAATTCCAAATTCATTGTAAATTTAGAATCTACATTCTAAAAAAAAATTCGTTATCATCTAAGATGTAATTTTTGTACTACTAAATAAAGCTATTTTTTATTTTTATTGATTCTATTATGCCAAAAGGAAAAAAAAATTCTCATATTATCATAAAAAAAAATTAGTTTTCCTTTATTAGTTCATAAGATTGAAAGACAATACTAAAGATTCCACCACTTGATACACATTATGATACATTGGTATGGTTATGAATATTATGTATCTTATGCTTCAAGTGTTTGTTATATGCATTTTATTCTAGTCATATATTTCATTTGAGATTTTAGGACCAAAGCACAATATTTGTGATACTTCTAATTCCTTACTTTTTTTTATATCTTTTGGTCATGAATTTAATTGTAGCTGATTCATGCATTTTTTATTTCTGAATGTTATATTAGGCTTTTGATAATATTACCTGTCAATCATTTCGAATACAGTCATACTTGTATAACATAAATTATTCACCTATTTATACTTTGTCTAGAGATTTGGGAAACCTATGGACCATATAGCTTAATATTATGTACCACATAATTTTAAGTTATACTGTTGAGATAATTTTATATCACTTATGTTCATAAATATTAGTCTTGATCTTATTTATTCTTACCATATAAACCCAGAAAAAGAACAAGAAGAAAAATGAAGAAGCTTTCGGGTTTCTTTATTACTCATAAAAAAGATTCAGAGAGAAAACACTTTTTAAGTATAAAAGTCAAGACTAAAAACTAAAATCTAAAGTTCAGAAAAGTAAACTTACAATCAGTCCATAAAAGTAACTATGGTTACACTAACTATGGTTATAATAACACAAACTAGAGTAAACTAAACATAAAAGTTATTTTTATACTTATTACTCCCCCTCAAGATGAGTTGTGGATGTCCAACACTGCCATCTTGGACAGTAGAGTGAACAAGGCAGAAGCTAACAATGCCTTTTTCAAAGATATGCAAACTGGTCATGTGATTTTATAGGCATCAAACAAGTCAGCCCATAAGACACTTTATCTCTAACAAAGTGACAATCAATCTTTGTGTGTTTAGTCTTCTCATGGAAGGTGGGATTTGAGGCAATATGAATAGCATCCTGATTGTCACAAAAAATAGAGCACAAGAGAAATCAACAAAGCCAAGATCAGTTAGTAATTGAGATATCCAACTTAATTTAGTAGCAGTGGTTGCCATTGCCCTGTAATCGTCTTCAACGAAGCTTCTAGAGACTATTATTTGCTTTTTAACCTTCTACGATATTAAGGAATCAACATCAACATCAACAACACCTTTATCCCAAATTAATTGGTGTCGGCGGTAGATGAATCCAAATGAAAGATATAAAAAGGTTGAAAAAAGAAACATAAAAGTAAAAGTAAAAATAAATAAATAGAATCGTAATAATATATATATATATATATATATATATATATATATATAAAAGTAAAAGTAAAAAATAAAGGGAAAAGAAGAAGAGGGGAAACGAAGGGGAAAAAGACTAAAAATGGACCATCTGGAACATAGGAATAACAACGGGTCTAACCTTTCACCATGCTTATAACTTTTCTCCATTCCGTTCTATGACATACCGTCCGCCAATCTATATCCCACTCCATTAAATCTTGTTTTACCACCTTCCCCCAAGTAAGTTTCGGTCTACCTCTACCTCTTTTTGTGTTGAGCTCTTGGTAACAAACTTTTGTTCTTACGGGAGCATCCAGGGGCCTTCTCATTACGTGCCCAAACCACCTCAATCTATGTTCTCTCATCTTCTCAGCCACCAGTAGTACTCCTACCTTTCGTCGAATATCTTCATTTCTTATCTTATCCATCCTCGTATAACCACACATCCACCTTAACATCCTCATCTCTGCCACTCCCATTTTATGCTCATGTTGCCTATGTGCTGGCCAGCATTCAGCTCCATATAGCATTGCAGGTCTTACTGCTGTTTTATAGAATTTTCCTTTTAACTTAAGGGGGATTTTGCGGTCACACAAAAACCCAGATGCACTGCGCCATTTCATCCACCCTGCTCTGATTCTATGATTTACATCCTCATCAATCTCTCCACTTTTTTGCAAAATGGAGCCCAGGTATTTAAAAGTGTCTTTCTTGGGTACCTCTTGATCACTTAAATGCACGGGATCTTGGTCCGCATCTCCTACCAGAGAAAACTCACACTTCAGATACTCAGTCTTGTTTTGACTTAATGTGAATCCTTTAGATTCCAATGTGCTTCTCCACAATTCAAGTTTTCTATTAACACCATCCTTGCTCTCATCAATAAGCACAATATCGTCTGCAAAAAGCATACACCATGGCACTTCCTCTTGAATATATTTTGTTAGTTCATCCATAACTAAGGCAAAGAGATAAGGACTTAGAGGTGACCCTTGGTGAACACCTACCGTGATAGGGAAATAACTTGATGTTCTGTTACAAGCTTTCACACATGTAGTAGCCCAATCATACATATCCTTGATTGCCTTTACATACTTTGATGGTACCTTTTTCTTCTCCAGAACCCACCATAAAACTTTCCTTGGAACCCTATCGTATGCTTTCTCAAGGTCTATGAACACCATATGTAAGTCCTTTTTCTTTTCTCGATATCTTTTGCATTAGTTGTCGCATCAAGAAAATGGCTTCCATGGTACATCTTCCTGGCATAAATCCAAATTGATTTACAAAAACCTTGGTATCTCTCCTCAAGCGATGCTCAATAACCCTATCCCACAACTTCATAGTATGGCTCATTAGCTTAATGCCTCTATAGTTTGAACAATTCTGTATATCTCAATATAAAAGTAAAAGTAAAAAAGAAAAGGAAAAGAAGAAGAGGGGAAACGAAGGGGAAAAGGACTAAAAAGGGACCATCTGGAACATAGGAATAACAACGGGTCTAACCCTCCACCATGCTTATAACTTTTCTCCATTCCATTCTAAGACATACTGTAACATCCCCAGCCTCGAGCCGGTTCAATTAACATACATATGATACTTAACAGAAACAGCGGAAGACTTAACTTACGAAAATACGAACTAACTTTTTCTTTTTCTTTAATCCTTTTTCACATGACATATCACATTGCATACTTCTTCTAATTTAATTCTTAATTTACGGAGACGAAAATCGGACAGAGTAACCTCTGTAAATCGGACAACTGGGGATTTTCCAATCCCACTCTCAAGAGTTCCTGATAGACAGTTTAAACAATATATATTTCCAGAAGTACCAGTCATGCAAATATACTCAGATACCCATCTATGGGCGCATGCTGAACTTGGCTCCGTGCCACAAATCTAATAGCATGCAATCCAATACATAACATAACTGAATACTACATAGTCATATCATCATGCCTGAATACATAAATGTACATGTATCGAATATGAACACTATGCAACAATACATCTTTTCCAAAAATACGTCTAAAACAAATAGTAGCATCCTACCACCCAGAACTCCACATCCTCATACTAGTACCTCTAGCCACGGTTAGTGTCCTTGTCCCATGAGGCTCTTCAATTAACTGTGTTTCTGAAATCATATCCCCAAACGGGGTTAGAGACGAATCTCTAGTAAACTCCAGGTTTATGGAAAACCCTCCATACACTGGACTCACTTCCTGCATGGCAGTCAGATACATAATATACAAAACATCATATAAGCAATTATCATAACTGAACAAAGCATATATACATATCTTATCAAAGACAAACGCAATCATTCCCAAGGGATGACCCCAAGCGAAAATCAACGCCCGTAACAAATATCTTTTACAAAAATCATCACAATACTCACATCAGAACAAAACGTGTTATATCAGAGACGTACGCAATCGTTCCCAAGGGATGACCCCAAGCGGAAATCAACGTACGTAACAAATATCTTTTACAAAATCATCATACATATCCCATAAAACATGTCATATAATCAAACATCATAACTAAACAAAACATATACACATATCTTATCAGAAACGTACGCAGATATTCCCAAGGGAGGACCCCAAGCGGAAATCAACGCACGTGTTCCCAAGGGAGGACCCCAAGCGGAACCAGAACATATCAGAGGCGTACGCAGTCATTCCCAAGGGAGGACCCCAAGCGGAAATCAACGCACGTGTTCCCGAGGGAGGACCCCAAAGCGGAACCAGAACATATCAGAGGCGTACGCAGTCATTCCCAAGGGAGAACCCCAAGCGGAAATCAACGCACGTGTTCCCGAGGGAGGACCCCAAAGCGGAACTAGAACATATCAGAGGCGTACGCAGTCATTCCCAAGGGAGGACCCCAAGCGGAAATCAACGCACGTGTTCCCAAGGGAGGACCCCAAGCGGAACCAGAACATATCAGAGGCGTACGCAGTCATTCCCAAGGGAGGACCCCAAGCGGAAATCAACGCACGTGTTCCCGTGGGAGGACCCCAAAGCAGAACCAGAACATATCAGAGGCGTACACCATCAGTCCCGAGGGAGGACCCCAAAGCGAACATCCGGGTACTATACAATCAATGGCCAGATATTGTTACAGAAATCATATTACAGAAGTTATATCATAACAAAACATATCATATTAACACATATCAAAGTAAATACATCAAAACAAAACATATCATATTATCATATAGCTCTATATGAATGCATCTATATCATATATCTCATACATATCATACAACCTGACCACAGTCCGTACACTATGGCGGAACACAAAGTAGGAGCGAACCCCATAAACATAGAGCTTACCTCTTGGAGCTTTACAATTTGCTTACATGAAGAACAAGCTACTTATCATGCTCCACGAGAATCCAAACGTTCACAGTCCCTAGGTACACCTAGAGAAGGAATTCAACACAAAACTCAATAAAATGATATAATGCCATGTAAATATACAAGACACACACTTTATTGTTTATTTTCTTTTTACTTAATCATATTAAGTCATGAGTGGGTGGTTCTTTGTTCAATAAATCCCCACAAAATTTCGCATATTCACTTAGTCTTAGGATAGTCCCAACTTAAGGCAGAATGCCCATTACAATGGAGCTATAAGATTTCTCTTTGTCTAGTGCCTAAACCCAAGCTTAGCCACCTATATAAATTATTTTACGCATATAAGTGTTCTCACTTTGCAAAATAATATCTCCGAACATATACCTCCTTTGAAAATGGCTAAAACTCATTTTAAGGTCATACAAAGGAGCTACCTTATTTCCTTTTTTATTTCACCAAAGCGAAGGTCCATACACCTTAGAATATTATTCCACGCATAAAAGTATGCTCGATTTGTAAAACAGTAACTCATAGCACATACTTCCTTTGTAAATGGCTAAGAGGCACATAAAGGAATTCATGCCAACTTCATGATTCCAATGCTTTAGTCCATCAAATTCAAGCTTATCACACACCTCTAATCCAAGATTCATTAATTCATATATATACGGTACTACGGTACTGTTCATCTCTACAATACTATTCATGTATATGTCACTATTCACGTATACAACACTATTCAAAAATATGGTATCTTTAATTTTTCAGATACATTTTCACCGTTAAAATTCTCATCTAAACACTTTTCTCAACATGAGCTAAACCTGAATCAAGCTCTAACATGCTCAATCAAACCAAATTTTCAAAATGAAACCATAAATTCAATCTTCATAAAAACATGAAAAGGAAGGGAATTTCTTACCACAATGCACTCTAAAACAAAGGAGAGATGAGTATCTAAGCTCCCATGGCCTCAAGCTCCATCAAAATCTATCTTTTCCATGAAATTCGAAATCTTTGGAGGAGGAGATCTCTCTCTACAGTGAAACCCACCCAGAAATACTAATACCAATGGATTCCTCTCGAAATTTCTCACAAGTTTGGCTTTGGAAAGAAGAGATTTGGAGGTCTCTAGCTCAAGTTATGAATTTTGGAAGTTTTCCATCAAAATCCTTTTTTTTCTTCATTTTCATGCTCTTTGTCTCTGCCTCCCCTATAAGTCACGAAATGAGAATAGGAATAGTGACTCCCTAGTCACTTAAGCAAGTTCATTATACCAGCGGGTATAAGTTCATCTATCTACCCACCTCCATTCATTACCAAACTTTACCCAATAGGCTAGAATATTTTTCTAGTCACGTTTCTATTTTATTTTCACTTTTGGATAACTTTATTTACCCGCATTTTTATCCCTTAACTGTCATTTTAACTCTTTTTTCACCAAATGTGACTTTATTTCTTTTACTTCTAATTATTCTTCAATATTAAATCCACAATTACTAGTGAGGGTTATTATACATACCATCCGTCAATCTATATCTCACTCCATTAAATCTTGTTTTACCACCTTCCCCCAAGTAAGTTTCGGTCTACCTCTACCTCTTTTTGTGTTGAGCTCTTGGTAACAAACTTTTGTTCTTACGGGAGCATCCAGGGGCCTTCTCATTACGTGCCCAAACCACCTCAATCTATGTTCTCTCATCTTCTCATCCACCGGTAGTACTCCTACCTTTCGTCGAATATCTTCATTTCTTATCTTATCCATCCTCGTATAACCACACATCCACCTTAACATCCTCATCTCTGCCACTCCCATTTTATGCTCATGTTGCCTATGTGCTGGCCAGCATTCAGCTCCATATAGCATTGCAGGTCTTACTGCTGTTTTATAGAATTTTCCTTTTAACTTAAGGGGGATTTTGCGGTCACACAAAAACCCAGATGCACTGCGCCATTTCATCCACCCTGCTCTGATTCTATGATTTACATCCTCATCAATCTCTCCACCTTTTTGCAAAATGGAGCCCAGGTATTTAAAAGTGTCTTTCTTGGGTACCTCTTGATCACTTAAATGCACGGGATCTTGGTCCACATCTCCTACCAGAGAAAACTCACACTTCAGATACTCAGTCTTGTTTCGACTTAATGTGAATCCTTTAGATTCCAATGTGCTTCTCCACAATTCAAGTTTTCTATTAACACCATCCTTGCTCTCATCAATAAGCACAATATCGTCTGCAAAAAGCATACACCATGGCACTTCCTCTTGAATATATTTTGTTAGTTCATCCATAACTAAGGCAAAGAGATAAGGACTTAGAGGTGACCCTTGGTGTACACCTACCGTGATAGGGAAATAACTTGATGTTCCGTTACAAGCTTTCACACATGTAGTAGCCCAATCATACATATCCTTGATTGCCTTTACATACTTTGATGGTACCTTTTTCTTCTCCAGAACCCACCATAAAACTTTCCTTGGAACCCTATCGTATGCTTTCTCAAGGTCTATGAACACCATATGTAAGTCCTTTTTCTTTTCTCGATATCTTTCCATTAGTTGTCGCATCAAGAAAATGGCTTCCATGGTACATCTTCCTGGCATAAATCCAAATTGATTTACAGAAACCTTGGTATCTCTCCTCAAGCGATGCTCAATAACCCTCTCCCACAACTTCATAGTATGGCTCATTAGCTTAATGCCTCTATAGTTTGAACAATTCTGTATATCTCAATATAAAAGTAAAAGTAAAAAAGAAAGGGAAAAGAAGAAGAGGGGAAACGAAGGGGAAAAGGACTAAAAAGGGACCATCTGGAACATAGGAATAACAACGGGTCTAACCCTCCACCATGCTTATAGCTTTTCTCCATTCTGTTCTAAGACATACCATCCGTCAATCTATATCCCACTCCATTAAATCTTGTTTTACCACCTTCCCCCAAGTAAGCTTCGGTCTACCTCTACCTCTTTTTGTGTTGAGCTCTTGGTAACAAACTTTTGTTCTTACGGGTGCATCCAGGGGCCTTCTCATTACGTGCCCAAACCACCTCAATCTATGTTCTCTCATCTTCTCAGCCACCAGTAGTACTCCTACCTTTCGTCGAATATCTTCATTTCTTATCTTATCCATCCTCGTATAACCACACATCCACCTTAACATCCTCATCTCTGCCACTCCCATTTTATGCTCATGTTGCCTATGTGCTGGCCAGCATTCAGCTCCATATAGCATTGCAGGTCTTACTGCTGTTTTATAGAATTTTCCTTTTAACTTAAGGGGGATTTTGCGGTCACACAAAAACCCAGATGCACTGCGCCATTTCATCCACCCTGCTCTGATTCTATGATTTACATCCTCATCAATCTCTCCACCTTTTTGCAAAATGGAGCCCAAGTATTTAAAAGTGTCTTTCTTGGGTACCTTTTGATCACTTAGATGCACAGGATCTTGGTCTACATCTCCTACCAGAGAAAACTCACACTTCAGATACTCAGTCTTGCTTCGATATTAAGGAATCTCTAAGAAAAATGAAAAAGCAGTGACTGATCTTCTGGTATCAAGATATCCTCCTCAATATACATCACTAAATGCTTTAAAGTGGAGAAGAGAAGAAGCAGGAAACAACAAACCTTGACCTGGATGGCTTTTAAGGTATCTAAGGAAGTTATGAACAACATTAAGGTAAGGAGTTCTAGGCTATGAAACAAATTGACTTAACATGTAATGTCAGGTCTAGTTAATGTCAAATAAAGAATTCTTCCAACAAAAATCGTATACTAAGTAGAGTTTTAGAGAGGCTATCCATCTACATTGTTAAAAGCAAGCTTCGGGTCCATTGGGACAACATTGAGTTTTGAAGCTAAAAAACCAGTATCATCAAGTAATTGCAAGATAATGATTTGTGATAATATTATACCTTTCTTAGCATGAGAAACTTCCAATCCCAAAAAATACTTGAGTTGCCTAAGGTCTATAAGCTTGAATTGGGACTGGAAAAATGATCTAATACTGCCAATTGCATAAAGAGAAGGTCCATCAAGAATTATGTCATCTACATATACCAAGAGCACAATAAAGTTGGATCCCAAACCTTTAGTAAAGAAGGAATAATCACATTTTGATTGTGAGAAACCAAACTTGATGAAAGCTCCAGACAATTTGGCATACCATTATTAAGAAGCCTGTTTTAGGCCATAAAAAGCCTTATGGAGCATACATACTTGGAATTAGTAGAAGAACCTTTTTTTACTGTGATAGCCTATGGGCAATTCCATATACAAATCTTCAAACAAGTCCCTATTTAAGAATGCATTATCAACATCCAATTGAAACAAATGCCATTTTTGGGATGAAGCAATAGCCAAGAAAGTCGTAATTATAACCAACTTAGCAATCGCATAAAATGTCTCAATGAAATTAATACCCTCTTGTTGGTTATAACCTTTGGCTACAAGTATAGCCCTGTTCCTTTCCACAGTACCATCAACATTGAATTTTATTTTATATATCCACCTACATCCAATAGAGTGTCTGCCTTAAGGTAATGGAACTATGGACCAGCTATGGTTGCTCTCCCAAGCTAGAATTTCAGCTTGCATAGTGTTATGGACCTGGATAAGGCCCACTCCCGCAAGGAGCCCAACCTATACAAGCCCAAAGGTAAGCACTATAAATAGGAGCTAAAGACCACAGGTATGACTGATCTCTCTTTAACCCTAATTTATGCAATCACAATAGCGCACACACACACCCCTTCTGGCTAAGGCTATAACACCTCACAATTCTAAATCAAATATTAAAATATTAAATGAGAATAAAAGGGAAGGATTAGTGAAAATTTTGAAGATAAGGCCAAAATACAAAGAAAGAGCAAAACGGTAATTAGCCAACACGCAACCCTAGGAAGATAAAAATTGAGTAGAAGGTCTCCGATGATAAAAATAACCCTGGAAATGGATTTAGAACGAAAAGTTGAGTGGTTAGGAAAAATTCAGTGAATAGTGTTTTTACCGGGTAAAAATATCGCGGTACGTTTGCACCGTAAAACGTGTCGATTGAGTTTTGAGCTCTAGGTCTTGGATACAAATTATAAATGGTGTATAGTACTAGGAAATATGATTTCTGGTGAAATTTGACGAAAATTAGTAAGTTTGGGGAAGCGTGCCTACGGCGCTCGCAATAGCTTAAAACAACATTTTCTCCGAACGACCGGAAAACTCAGGATTCATCTGATCAAGGGTAATTAAAGGACAATGGTTAATGTTAAAAATTAGAGTTTCTAAATAGGTTGTGAATTTATGGACGTTTAGTGGAATCGGAGGGAAATTCAAGTTAGTTTGAAATCGCGTGAGGTGGCAGTGGGGCCCACCTCACTTAAGCCACCTAAGACACCGAAGCAATTAGGGCTGCACAAAATAACTAGTTCACCTCGCCCCGCCCTTGATCTGACCTTGACCTGACCCATAATTACCCTTTTTTTTTAACTGGATTTAATACTGACCCACTTTATGTGGGTCAGGTTTTAGACCTGACTTATTTTATAATCAACCCATTGACTCAAAATTTGACCCATACCCGTTATGTTAAAAAAAAAACCTAGAAATCACGACAAATTGGGATTAGGTTATCTGACTTCTCTCTTCTCCCAACACTCTTGAGTCTTCGTTCTTCCATTGTTTAGGTTCTCTCTTTGCTCTTCTCTCTTGACCCATACCCAGTTATTTAGGTTCTCTTCGCTCTTCCTTAATAATGGAGTTTTATTGTTTACTTTGTGTGCAGATTTCGTGGCTGCAGATTAGGGGTTAGGAACAAGCTTTGTGACTGGGTTTAACGCCATTCAAGAGGAAGAATAAGGAGATTTGGTAGGTATTGAGAACCATCACAGAGGAAGCCCCTTTTCTGGATTTTCTGTAAGGTTCTATCTATTTTTTTTTTCTTTTTTGCTTGCTTACCCTTTTCACTGTTCAGCAAGGTTCTATCTATGAAATCAGGATTGCTTGGATCTAGTAGGTGTATTGTTAGAGAGATACAATATATATATATATATATATATATATATATATATATATATATATATATATATGATCATGTGCTTGTGTAATATGATGTTGGTACATTTTACAGGTATCACTATTTATTATCCAACTTTACTTTTAGTTTGGATTTCTTGACATGATTGTGCAAGCTTTGCTTCAGCACATAATATATTAAGTGAAAAATTGCTTAGTTTGTACTTGGTGTGACTACTTTCTTGTGAGATATACTGTGAATTTGAGTTGTGAGCATCTAAAGAATAAAACATATGCTCAGTTTCACCAGGTTCAGAAGCAGAGCAAAATGTGGGTTGTGTTCCAATGTTCAATTCATGATCTTCCCCAAGAAGAAGTGAACTTAGAAAGCAATCCCATTCCCCATTAGGGATGGCTCCTACAGGTTCCATTCTATTGTGTATGCTTAGAAAGAATTGCCTAAGGAGGAAAAGAAAAATGCTATTCTTCTTTGGTCTAATGCAAAGAGAGGCTAATGAAGTGTTTGTTTGCTTGCCATCAGCAAAATTAGCTACAGACACATTTTATACCCAATTCGAAGAAAAATGTTAGTACAAGCATTGACTTAATTTGTGAATAGCATTTTTTCTTCTGACCTGAGAAACAGTATTTTATTTCTTTTTTTTTCTTTTCATGAGTATTAATATCTAGAATGAGCTGTTAACATTGATTATGAAATGATAACATTAATAGCTAATAAATAATTCATAAATCACCCTAATACTAGTACTTGTTAGGATATCACAATAAATCACTCTATGAGTAAGTGAGAGGCACGAAAGTGAATTAATGTTGATGCAACATGCTGATCCTTAAAGTCAAGGGTAATCCCTTGTATGGGCAAGTAATCTATTAGTCAATCTTATTTATCAGCTGTCACATATATTCCTGTTACTATATATATGTTTGCCAGTTATCACCTACACTTGAAACAAGCCTTTAGGTATTAAAATGTTAAAAGCAATGCTAGCTTTGTGCTTCGGTTCATTTTCTAAAATACCATGGAAGAATTGGTAAAAGCACAACACAGCAATTTCTTAATGTTCTGTTTCCAATGATCAAATAGTGGGTGAATGAAAGGATGAAAAGTAAGAAAAAGAGTATGGAATTTTCCTCCTTTTTTGGCTAACCAAAAGTAATTTATCTTCTTTTTATTTCTTCCTTTTTCTATATTTTTTGTTTTCTCTTTCAAGTTTCAAAGGTGGAATTTTCAAAGTTTGAAAGATGGTTGTGTCATGCTTAAGTGTGTGGGGATTGGATCATGTTTTTAGTCTGACAGTTGATAATGCTTCCTCAAATGATACAGGGATTGAATACCTAAAGAGGGGGTTGAGGTTAAATAACACTTTGGTTCTGAATGGAGATTATATGCACATGCGTTGTTGTGCACATATTCTAAACTTGATCGTGAAGGATGGATTAAAAGAGGTTGATGATTCCATCTTGAGAATTCGAGCTGCAGTTAAATATATAAAATCTTCTTCTTCCAGACTAGCTAAATTCAAGGTGTGCATTGAAAAACAAAAGATTGAATCTAATTGTTTGGTTTCTCTAGATGTTGAGACTAGGTGGAATTCAACCTACCTAATGCTAGATTCAGCATTGAAGCACCAAAAGGCGTTTGAACTACTTGAGTTGGAGGATAAAAAATATGTTTTTGAGTTACAAAGAGGAAAGGGAGTGCCTGAAATTGAAGATTGGAACTATGCTCGTACAATTTTACCATTTTTGAAGATCTTCTACGAAGTCACTTTGCGTATTTCCAGCACATCTTATGCTACCAGTAATATATATATGATAGAGGTGTTTAAAATTGGAAAAAAGATTCGCTAAATGTGTGAGCTTAATAATGAAAGTATAAGTGCGATGGCTAAAAAGATGAAGCTGAAGTATGATAAGTATTGGGGAATGCAAAGGATTGAAGTATGTTGTTATTAATTGCAGTTGTGTTGGACCCGAGGTGCAAAATGGATATTTTAACTTTGTTGAGTGATGATAATCGGCATTTTGATTGTGGTGAGCTAGCTAACTTGAAAAAAAAGTTAGATTCTTGTTTGAATTTACTTTTTGAGGCATATAACGATAGTGAAGAAGGGTCTCAAAGAAATTCACAAGGAGCCCAACTTGATGATGATGATGATGATATATACGGTGTTCCTTTTCGGAAAAGAAAAATGAGCAAGTCAAATGGTAAATCTGAGTTGGATGTGTATTTAGAGGAAGCTTTGGAGAATCCCTCTCCAAGTTTTGATATTTTGGCTTGGTGGAAGGTACAGTCAAGTCGATTCCCAATCATAGCAAATATTGCTAGAGAGGTGTTGGCTATACCTATCTCAATTGTAGCCTCTGAGTCCGCATTTAGTATTGGAGGAAGGGTGCTTGATCATTATTGTAGTTGCTTAACACCTCAAATAGTGGAGTCCCTTATTTGCACGCAAGATTGGCTGAAAGGAACTCCCTTCGAAATGCGTTCAACTGATGGCTTAGAGGAGGAGCTTCAGAAAGTTGAACATGGTAATATAATGAGATTAATTGATAGTTATTAATTATTATACTTTGATTTTATAACCTATGAGATGATTTTCTTCTTTTGTAGGGACGACGATGCTTTCCTTTTCCCAACAAAATGTGGATTGTGTGACCTCTGTTGCTACTGATTGATTGTTGCTACTGATCGATTATAACAAAACATGGTAATTAAGGTCAAATGCTCTCTCTGTTCTTTCTGTTTCTTTTTCTCTGCGTCATGTGATCTTAATGAACATTGTCTCACTAGCTCAGATATTATTAAGGTGAACATGTGTGCCTGGTTTTCACTGTATCTGCTCTTTTTGTTTTCCTCCTCCCATTATCTGATAGATCACATATCCCCTCGGTCTACTTCCATGTGTATATAAATGTGTGAACTGTTGATGCTCATCTTGATACCAGTTTTGCAAGTTACTTTCATAGTTTCATTTGCATACATGTAACAGGGTGTGACAATAATAATATATAATACTATTATTGTATTTTTTATTCTCTATTTGAGATCTATATGTAATAGACAAATAAATGGTGGCGACGAAAGTTTGCCTTTATGAGGTCTGGAACTGAGTAAAGTTTCTGTTAATAAAACAATAACCATTTACTCAAACCACCCACACAAAATAAATAAAAATAAATAAATAAATCAGGATTTTTGAGATACAGATACCATAATTGTTAATTTGTATGGCAGCTTCTTTACGTAGGCAAAAAGGATATTGCAGTTATATATATAATAATAATTTATTATTGCAATTCTACAGGGGGCATTGGCTGATATATCTGATATTATATATTATACAATATTGCTAGTTATATATCACTTGCGTTTACAAATTTCGGTGCTGATTTGGTTATTTGGTTTTGACTCAGGGAATCTGGATGAGAAGGGTACATAAGGGGGGATAATATGATCTATTAATTCAAGCAGGAACTCTTTTCAAAAGGCATTGTAACACCCGTTGAGACCTGGATATGTTTACATCCTTATTTGCAATTGTGGATTTGAACCTTTGCTTCAATGATTGCAAGTTTATAAGATTATATAAATTATCTTGTGCTTTTATTTGTTGTTGATCTTTGAATTCCAATGTTTAATTTAGCATTTAAGATAATATAAATTTAATTAAGATAATATAAATTTCATTAATTTGAATTGTAGATCATATAATTTTTTTTAAAAAATACTTTTTAGCATTTAAGATTTTTTTGATAAAATATGGTATTTGGATTTTAAAGTTAAATAACTTGTTTGCTAAAAATTTTATATTCCTTTATTTATTCAACAAATATTAAATTTATTATATAATTTATATATTTTAAAATAAATAAATAATTAAATTACATGATTTTGAAAATTAAATCAATAACTATAAAAAAAATAAGTGGAGTATAACTCCATCAATACTTAACTAAATCAAGTGTTTTTTGTGTTGAAATTGGTTGGAAACAACCTTCCAAACACATTGGTGGCATCCATTAGCCTTGAAGCCCTCTCATTTGTGAGAAAACTTACAAACACAGCCACGAATTCTTGGAGAAATTTTGTGTTCATGGAGCTTCTAGGTGCTCCAATGGTGGAGTATGTTTAGGAGGAGTCTTGTGCCTAACTTGTGAGTAAGTTTCTACATCATTTCCATGATTTAATTGTTGGATTGATTTCATGAACCCTAAAGGGGGATTTTGTGTTGTTAGAGAGCTCAATTGAAAAATGTGTATTAGATGATAATGTCTTAGAATGATGTATTAGAGCTAGAAATGCAATGAAATTTATTGGTGAAAAATATGATTTTGTAACTCAGAAATTTTGAGGTTGTCATGACTTTGAATTTTGAAAATGTGTTAGGATTATATTGGTGAGTTGTTGTATGATTATATGTTGATAAAATGAGATTGTATGTGGTGTGGAATGGTTAAAATTAAGTGAAAATCCTTTGGAATGGCTTATATTGCAATTCAGTCATTTAGAGAATTTTGGGGATTTGATGTTGTTGGCATTGATTGGATGATGAATCATGTGTTAAATGGTATTTAGATGGGTTGTGTGGTGGTTGGAAGGTTGGAGAATCAATGAAAAATAATAAGTGGTGTTGAGAGTCATAAAGGATCCTAGAGTTAAATATTAAGCAAAACGTCGTTTAAAAGACGTAAAATGAAAAACGGCACTTGCTATGGCCTATTAACAACCTAAGGATGCCTAGGAAAATGAGAAAGAAAATTTAAAAAAATAAATCTCAAAATTGCACTACTTTGGCCGAACCTACAAGGTGTAGGGGTAAGTTTTGGTGTTTTTCGTATTTTAATCGAATTGCCGTGTACTGATGATTCGTACATGGTGTTGTAGGTTGTCGTACGTCGATTTGAACCCCGAAACGTGAGTCAGTGGATTGCCATTGGTCCTGGACCAAGTGGGATTGAGGTAAGTGATTGGAATCATGCTATATAATTGATAATTGCATGTATTCATATGAGTTTTGAGAAATTGGGAATGTCCTCTGTGTAGGCATTCTGTTGAGTAACGAGCTCGGAGAGCATACTGCTGTGGAGCTAAGTAAAGAGGCTTATTAAGGTAACCTCTTGGTACTGGTGCTTGTTCCCCTTGTGTGTTTCACCATACCCGTTGAGGGTGATGGTAGAAAATGTATATGAGTAGTGTAGAATAACATGATCATGCATGTAGTATGTATGTTGGTACATAGGTACCGAGTCTCTGGCCAGTAGACAGTTTTGCCTTCGGGCGTTCTGGACTTTCACTGGATAGGTCTCCGAGAGGGAGTTCTAGTTGACCAAGGGTCGTGGTGTGTGATCCGGATAGGAGCACACTACGAAGTCTCGGGTGTATGCGGATGGGAGGGGTACCTTGGTTAGTTGTTCTTGGAACACGCCTTGGATGAGACTCGTAGGCTTATATGCCGAGCCATTAGGCAGGGCGTTGCGTGGTATTGGTAGCTACCATTCCAGCTTCGTCGTATTTTATATCCCTATAATCCTCAGTTTCTCTAAATCCCTTGCTATATCCCATTTTTCAAGATGTTATTGTATATTATTTATATGCTTCGAAGTGAACCATTGGGCGGAGTTTTCTCCAGAACCTCTAGGTTACCGAGATATATTCGTATATCTCACTCCGTCTTGGGGGCATTATTTCAGGAGGTAGCAGTGGTGCAGGAGCGGCGAGCAAGAAGCCCGTAGGATGATTAGCCGGAGTATCACTGGTATTTTGCATTTTGATGGCCATTGGGCCTAGGCTAGACTTAGGGCATGAACATTTCATATGTATGTAGGAGGTGATTCATAGTCATATTTGTTCATGTCATTTTGCCTAAGGCTAGTGGTATATGTCATTTTGAGTTTTATGTTCAAGTTGTAATTTAAAGTTATGAATTTGTAAGTTGTAAAATGTAAGTGAAATGTTGTAATTGTACAATGGATACTTGATGTAATATGATGGAAGGGCTTTAGACCTATTTTAGGATTATGATATGTGAATGCTTAGAAAAATGCATGTAAATGGACTTTGATGATTGAAACGTATTAAGCATTAATCAAGTGAGCAATATTATATGAATTGTGTAATAACTATAAATTGAGTTGGGTTGTAAGTGCCCCAAGGCATTGTTGGTCCTTGTGTGTGCCACCCATTGATTATTAGGTACATTTGAGGACTTCGATCACATTTGCAAATTGGGGATTTTCCTAAAAACAAAGGAAACTCTGGCGAATTTTCTGTAAAATTGGCAGAATTTAGGCGAACTTCGAAAGAGCATATCTCCCTCCACAGAGGTCTGATAGGGACGTGCCATACGCCATTTTGAAGGTTGAGATGTCCTATAACTTGTGATAAAATTTGAGAGAATTCTGGGTTGGAAACCTGCCTGGAGAAGGAAGAGAGTGAAGACTGCCCAATTGCTCACTGCACTTGTGGCAGTTTTGGACCATTTTTGGGAAATTAATTCCCGCTTCGTTTCTTGGTAAAACTAAGTATATGATATATAAAATTGAAGCTTGAGGTGTCTAGTTTATGGTATAAAAATGTAAGAGCAATTGAGTGAGTGGTTTTTCTGCAGTAATTCGTGGAGTGAAGGATGTTTGGAGCTATTTTGGGGTTGGTTGGCAGTTTTGCTTATCCAACTTCAAACGGCGATATCCAGAGCAAACAAGATCGAAATGACTCGTGTGATGGCTCATTGGAAAGGTAATTAAGTAAGAAAAAAAGATCGCTAAAGATGAAGGACTTGTTTTGCGCGGTGTGTCCGCAGAAAAATAATAACCGAACCATGTTCGGATGGGTGGAAAATGTAAAATTGAGAAATTAGCTAAGTGGGTTTATGGGAAACCCTTAGTGTCTTGTATTGAGTAATATACAAATAGTTTAAAAAAGTATTCCGCAAGAGTTTACAGTTATGGTCACAGCTTTCATTTATTACGCTTTTTACGGTTCTAAATGCTCGCGTAATAAACGGAAAAAGTTTACTCGCATTTTTATAAATGAATTGCTGTGATTGTAACTGTGTTTAATATCATAATTAATGTTAACAATACCGGTGTACAACGGGCTGTTACAAAGGCCCTCATACAGTGTGTCGTGATCCGCTACCCCAAGATACCTAATTCATAGGTATCTAGAGAGAAAGCATCAGATCCAACATCAATCATCCAACCTACGGTTGGACACGTCTGCTTCAGGCAGAACATTGGCGCCGTTTGTGGGGAACTTATCCCTACAATTACGTGATCAGAAGTTGTTGATCGTGTTGGCAAGGACTACAAGAAGTGGATACCGACAGCCCTCGAGATCGAACTCTAGGCACCAACCTATTCCTCCGATTAGAGAAGATCTAGACGCAGTGCACGTTAGCGACGTGCATTCTGACTCAGCATCGACCCCGGCTGTCAACCCAAACGCCCCATATGTGCAGGGGTTGCAGCCGATGGAAGAGAAAACTGCAGATCCCATGCAGATCCCAACTGTAGGTGTTGTGTAGATCCCAGATGGCACAACTGGTGATCCGCGGGAGGAAGGTGCTAGGAAAATACGAGAATTGGAGACTCGGTTGGGGCAGGTTTCCAACCCAAATCCGGAACGAGCTATGGCGCGGGTCATAGCCGACCTGAGGAATCCGAATCCTCAGCGGAACAACGATCGAACCCGAACCCAGGTAAGAAATGGAGGTGGGCGGACTCAGAGAGAGACTTCTAACCCGGCTCATAACCTGGGATCTCGCCAAGAAGAAGGACGAATTGGAGGAAGAAACACAATGATACAAGGAGAGAACCTTCAACCTTCAGACAACGGACGCCCGCTCAGTAATCCAAACGATGTGTCCGGAATCTACAAGAGGAAATATCACAGAGGGAAGTACAACGATAGTCCCTTCGCGGACGAGATTGTTGATGCACCCTTCCCAGAAAATCTTAACTTGTCAGAGCTGGTTAAATACGATGGAACACAAGATCCCCAGGTACATTTGGCTGCCTTTGATACGGCCATGTACATCAAGGGAATTAAAGAGCCTCTGATCACACGACTCTTCGCGACCACGTTGACGGGGGTGGCTCAAACTTGGTTCTCGTCGTTACCAGCAGGGTCCATCAGGTCCTTTGAAGAGTTCGGAGGAAGATTCTTGCTGAATTTTACCACTAGCAAAAAACAGCCCAAATCCGAGTTTGCATTAGGCAAAATAAAGCAACAACCTGGAGAATCCCTACAAAAGTACTTAAACTGATTTAAAATGGAGGCAAAAAAGTCGGCGTAAACATTGCGAGCCGCCGCCACACCTCCATAACATAACATTTTCTTGGTGGGCCACGGACTAAAAGATTTCTTCTTTAGATCACCAAACCAGTCAACCGCCCAATTTTCCTCCAATGATAAAGTTTCGTACCCAAACGAATAATGGCTAGCATGAGTGTCGTAATGTGTCTTAGACCAGTACAAGTCAATCCGGCTTACCCTACTCTCCCGGTCCACACAAAAATGTACCTCCCCCTCATCAAGCGTAGGTTGCACCCAAAAGAAAGTCTCCCGCCATTTTTTGTATGAGTCAGCATACGTCGTAAATGTGGCCCCTAGTTTTGTTGCCGCCTTTAGTGAGACCCAACCCAATTTCTTCAAAGATGAAGACACCTGGAAACAGTAGAAAAATAGCCGTACGGAGCACACCCATCCAAAGTACCGACATGTTTTCTCAAACACCTGCACAAACGCCCAAGCAGAAGGAGCAACTCGCAGATGAGCTAGCACTTCCATTTCAAATGAAGAAAATGGAAACCTAACTTTCTGGTCGGTGAATTGAGTCTTATAGACAAAAAAATGCCAGTTTACAACCCCCTCATGGCGTGGTTTGTCACAAACTCAGTCAGTCTCTCGAACTGACCAACACTCCCATTTATTGTCATTAGCACCGCCCTCTGTTAAGTCAAAATTACCCTCAGACCGATAATCTTCGGCCAAAATAGTTTCATCTGTGTATCGAGAAGAGGTGCGTACCACATCCTCATCCGCCTAGTTGCGCGCCAGGAGGCGCTCATGAGCTTGAACAACTGCCATTTGCCGCTAAGATGTGAACCGCCAACGAACCTGGGAGGAGTGACAAACACAGTCAATCGCCAATCATGTCAACTGACATCAAAAGAAGACAACAAAGCCACCAAATTGCCAACCTTCACACCGCCCAAAACTCATCGCCAAAACCGCCAACCTCCACTCCGCCCGGAACTCACCCGATTAAACCATTGAGACTCTTACCCCACTGACAAACGCACACAAATATTATTCTGGCACAAAAACAACTTACCCGAAGATTCAGAAGTCTCTGAAGAACTAGAAGTGTAGAAGTCAGAATAAGTTAGGGGAGAAGGCCACCATGCGGGTGGCACTTTGTAAAGCCCCAAATCCTCAACGATAGCATCCCATATGCCATAGCGTA
This sequence comes from Gastrolobium bilobum, assembly GCF_033153095.1. Classification (NCBI taxonomy): domain Eukaryota; kingdom Viridiplantae; phylum Streptophyta; class Magnoliopsida; order Fabales; family Fabaceae; genus Gastrolobium; species Gastrolobium bilobum. Next base: position 183,163 of record NW_026896958.1, read on the forward strand.
TGAGCCGAGCATCCTCTGGGTGATACCTACCCAACCGATTGTCAGTTGACTCATCATATTTCCGGTGGTGGAAAGATTTAGGAAGTGGAGGAACATGGCCGCAAGAAGTGCGCAAAGTGAAGGTGTTTCAACATTTGGTTGAATTATTTGCAAAGGACGAGTTTGGTTATACAAATGCAGAGGATGATTCCGAGTATCACGATTTATAGAATATAGTGGGCGAATAAGTCGCCCGACTCTGAATGAAGAGCGCTGCGAAGGACGGCGACGCGAGTAAGACCTACAACCGTAATAAGAACGACCTGAAGAACTAGAGCGCCCCCTCTGAGGTGGGCAGGGTTCACCCCCACTCCGACACCCACTAGGACGATGCCTACCAGACCTAGGAATCCTCCTACCGGTTTTAATCTTGCGGCACTACGCAAACCGGAGCCAGAGGCTTCGCCAGAATACGGAACCACAGGTCCCATAGCCCTTTCTGGAAAAAGTCTCCGGATTTCCTCTTCATTGAAACCCAAAAGCTCAGGTACCCTACCGTGAGGCAAAGACTCAACCCCAGGTATGAAAGAAGTATGGAAAGCGGCACCATTACCTCTCCCAACACGGCCAACACGGTACTCTCGCATAGCCTCCCCCACCACACAACCGTCGAGTCCCTCAAAAGCTTTATCAAATTCCTCCTCTTTGACATCTATTTCCAACTCAGGCAAAACCACACCAGTTGAATCTTTTAACTCGACCATTACAGAAGGAAGAAAAACAGAACCAAAGCTAAAGGAAAGCAAGAAATAAGAGAAGTCACAAATGCAAACAGTCGCAAGATAGTTACACTATACCTGCAACAACGAAGACGCTGGTGTGTACAAGAAATGAAAAGGGGAACACCAGCAGAAGCACTCACACGGAGGAAAGTAAACCAGAAGAGAGGAACAAGAAAACCAAAAGCCAAAAAGTAGTGAGCAAGATTGCAAAGAGGGGGAAAACCCCACCCCTTTTTACAAAAAGAAGAGGGAATTAGGGTTTAGCGTATACGTGTAGCGTTCTGCAATGGTGATCGTGCGATGGGAACAACCGTCAGATGATAAGCGGCCCAGATAAAGGACCCTATGGTAATTTCAGAGAGACACGACCTCCCTCACGTTGCATTAATGCGCCACAGTTGGTGACGTTTGGGTACCTGCGGTTAATTGCAATGATGAGGGCACCCATCATTACGACCCCTCGAAAACTGAGAAACCAACCCCCTTGCACGGAGCATGTGGCCACTGGACTATCCCCCGCAAGCTAAGTGTCTCACCAGCGAACTGGGCCACCTCTCAGGAAGGTCACCCTCGTATCGCCAAATAAAACCCCGCCTTACATACCGCTGAGATCGCCATACCGAGACAAAAAAATCGGAGACTTTGAAAACCCCATATTCTTTTAACAACGCCTCACGGTGATACCCTCATGTGACCAGACAGACCGGTGCTTCTCCAAAGACGCCTAAGGTGTTTTATCTTGGCACCAAGCTACGCTTGCTACCAAGCTAGAGGGCTCCTATTCTGGATGGCCCAACGACCATAAGGCCCACTGGCATAAGCCCAAGCCATTTCACCATGTCCATGTCAGCCCTACCAACTCCTCAGCCTTTCTATTCCCAAGGCGGCTCCCGTCCCAAGGTGGAACACCAAAATGTCTCTCCTGGGGACCTTAACCCCCTGGGAGCCCGCCCTAGACACTATAATAAATAACTTCTCCTTTGCCATACGCTGACATCGTCAGGCGCAGGAGCTGCTTCACTGCTATAGTAGCAGTGTCAGTAATCCTTAACTAATCCCAAGGAGGGTTGACCTCCTCTCACCAACCCTCAGGAGGTAAGCATGTCCATCCCCTATAAATACCCTCCCTCCACACACAAGAGGGGTATCTTATGTATTGTTATTCTTCCCATTTACATTGAGTTACACTACACATACCTTACCCCATTGTCATCTGCATATATACTTGGAACAGTGCTTTGAGCTTAGTCTCTACCAACGTTTGGAGCATAATCCGTAGAGTGACTCAATCCCTACCGGGAACATAGTGGGCTTATAGTTCACAAACGGTACAAATTTATTTGTGTTTTTCTTATATTCATCTTGTTAACTTCATACAATTTTTGAACAAGGAAAATGATATTTACTTGATTAGCCATCAATATTTTGTTGCTAAGTTATGGCTATTTGGTTATGAAATATAGGCATTCATGAACTTCTTGAGAAAGAGCACTGATGGATTTAGCATTGGGGGTGTTCTCCTTGATTTTTCTGGTGGGGTCTTTAATTATTCAAATGGTTGTGCAATCTATAGATCAAGGTTTGTGATTTGTACAAGCTATAGTGAATTAGTTAGACCTTGCCATCAAATTTTATCCTTGATGTGCGATATGAATTTCAACTTGATCTATATAATCTAGGTTCCCGGGTGAACTTCTATGGAAACATAGGGAAAGTACTCATATCCTTGGTATGTAACCTCTGCTACTCCATATTCTCAATTGTTTTTGTGTGGTAAAACTAAAAATTTGTTGAACATATTTAAAAGCCATTCAAGAAGTAGGCCTCATAAGATAAATGAAATGACACAATGAATGTGAGAATTTGCTTAAACTTTAAAAATCATAAAAGAGGCTTGTTGCATGAGTTTATGTATTGAAATCATTAACTACTGTGATATTTTTTGATGACTTTCTCTAGATTACACCATTGCAGGTAACAATATTCTATGATTCTATTTTGATGTTACAACATTATGTACTATATCCTGAAAAGAAAGGGACTTCTAAAAATTCTGAAGAAATCAAGCAACCACTAACTTGTGCAAATCCAGTAGATCAACAAATCATAGATTAATATCCAAAAAAAAAACAAATCATAGATTCATTCAAATCTGCTAATCAGCCTCCAGCAGAAGTATGAGGAGTAACTTGGATCATGTAGTGTGCAATACCAATGTACAATGTCCGTAATTAGGCACTGTAAAGTATATCAAAGATTGTAATTTAAAATATGGTAATTCAAAATCCCCCTCTTTACCATGAGCACATTTTTTGTGCAATAGGAGTTGGTATTAGCTTATAAAAAGGAGAAAAAAAAAGATACGGAAGGAAATAATCATAAATGTAATGGTAGTATAAATGTTACTTTTTCTATATTTAGTAAAGGATGTACTGAATACTCAGTATATCCATAATACTGAAAAAAATTTCTTTTACCAAGGATGATGTACAAAATATATATAATATATTTATCATAAAGAAATTTTGTTTATTTGATACAATTATTAGGTGGCTCTTTCTCTTTATTTTCTTATCCAAGATGTTGGTCTGCATTATATCGGGGAGAACTATCGCTGACAGGTTAAGTGACAATTCATCATAATAAGTGAACTTAATATCATATCTCAACTTAAAACTTTAAATATTAGATTTATAGCTGGTTTTCATTATGCCATTTGGGGTAACATGAAGATATATCTTGCGTGAGAATCAACTGAGAGAATATTATGCAATGAAAATATTTTGTCATGTAATGGAATAGAGGATTGGAACCATATTGACACATTGCACTCATTAGAACACAAGTATATTAGAAGTCCGAATGCAGTGTTAACTATTTCCCCCTTAATTTGTTAATTGAAAAATATACGGACCTTGAAAAATGTTTTTAAATTTAAAGGTCAAAAGTGTTAGGCTTCTTAAAACTGGACTGTTTAATATCTGTCCCTTTTTTTGAAACTAACATGAGCGTCCTAGAAATATATGGACTGAATAAAAGCCAACAAATAAGCAATGTCTTTTCATTCAATAATATTAGTCTACTTATGGTATTGCGTTCTTAGAGGGTAAGCTGCTGTCATCATGAATATAATTCCATAAGAAAAAAGGGTAACTATTCATGGTCTCGGTAACATTAGGCAACATTCATTTTTTTTTCTTTCTCTCCTATGAAACAAGGAATTTAGAAAACAATGGCCAAACCTATAACTAACAAGGTAGAGACTAAAATAAATAAGACAATTAAGAATTTCATTCAATTTTAATTCAGTGTAACTGCACAAAAAATTGTATTAACAACACATTAAACAATTTTTTATTTATTTATAAATACCAACTTGTGTCCGGAATTTTAACGGACCTGATGAATCCAGTTTTGAGTTTAAGTCTTTCTACTCTGAAGGTAATAACAATTTTTACGATTCTCTGAAGGTAATAACAATTGAATATGAGGTAAAATTTAAAAATAATTTTGATGAAATTAATATAACTAAAGATAAATCCTGCGATATTTTATAATACCTAACGCCATCTTTTGTTTTGATTGACAATTGTTTTTGGGTAATGATATATACAGAATATTTTAGAAATGAAAAGTTTGAAAATTAAAATTTGTAAACTAAATTGAGTTTTTTTACCAAATAAGGAGACTCAATCACGGTTTAGTCATTTTTCAATCACAAATTTAGTCAGCAGAACCATATATTGTAAGAAAAAACAAATCAATTGAACCATGACTTAAAAATATTGTGTTCAATTTTTAAAGATTAATGTTGTATGTAAGCCTAATATGTTCCCTCAGAGGGGATGAATGTCACTATATGGGTTAGGGGTGGCAATTTGGGTTGACCTGCCCCGACCCGTCACCAACCCGCCAAAAACGGGGCGGAGCGGGTTGACCTACCAAAAAATATGGGTTGAAAAAATGAACCTACCCCGTTTTATGATGGGTTGGCGGGTCAACCCACCAACCCGCCAATTAAAAAAAATTAATTAAAATTCAAAAATAAAGTATATTTTATGAATTTTTCTAATATTATTTTATTTTATTTCACACTTCTCTATATTTTTTTAGTCTCAATCTTAAATGTATACTAATATTTGTCAAACATTCTTTAGGAATTTATATATAGATAACATTTGTCATAAATAAAATTGTTATTCTTTATTTTTTCTAGGAAGTGCTAAGATAAAAAAAAAAAATTGGATATCACAAAAATTTAAGGACTAATGAAATACTACCTAATTGTAAAAAAAAAAAAAAAAATTATAACCCGGCGGGTTGAACCCATTTTGACCCACTTCTAGGCGAGGCGGGTTGCGGTGGGTTGGTGGGTTGAAAACCTCAACCCAACCCGCCCCGTTTTGGCGGGTTTTGGCGGGTTGGGTGTTGCCGCTAACAGAGATAGAGACCAAGTTAAACGGCGACGTCTCAAGCATATGGTTAGGATTTACAAGAAGGGGGGATAGTAAAGGCTTGAAGGAATGGCAGAGTAACGGTACATAAAATATGATCCCTTTGCTTGGTGATGGAAGGGTATTTATAGAGGGAAGATGCCCTACTCGCATGGGGGGCGAGCCGGGTTAACTCTCCTTGGGGAGGGCAATGGGTGCCTGTCAGTCACTGATGTTGTGATAGCAACGTAGCCCGTGCTATGCTGGTGGTAGTCGTTGTTGCTGTAGCTGTGGGAGGGAAACTCCTATTTAGGGGGTCTGGGAAGGTTACTTGGGGAAGGTAGTATCCCAAGGGAAGACATTTTGATGTCTCCCCTCGGGAATGTTGTCCTATGGGGACAGAAAGGGTGGAGGGCTGGTAACCCTTAGCCAACAGGGCTGACCTGGATGAGAGGGAGGAATCTGGGCATGTCTTATTGGGCCGATCGGTTGGGGCCAACCAAAACAAACGCAAATAAAAGCTAAATTATTATTTCATTACCTACTTCATTTTGTCCTATACCGTTATATTATAAATATCTTTACTTTATTTTTTCATCATATATTGTAAAAATTAAATAATAAAAAATATAAGGAAGATTATATTGACAAACTTTTTTCTACAAACTTACAAACTACATTATGTCTTACCAGTAGGATTTCACTCAAGAGTGTCTTACTAGTAAGACAAAGTATAATTTGTAAAAATTTATAAACAAAAAGTTGTAAATATAACATTCCCCAAAAAATATAATCAAATCATTCTTATTTTCTTAAATTTAAAAGTATGTATCATACTAAATTTAATGTAAAATGATGAAGTATGGTATAATTTGATTAAAACATATTATATAATCTTTAATTAATATAATATTTTAAAAAAGGGATAAGATCATTTGATATCGGTGTCAAATTTTGAAATTTAACATCAAATCCTAACCATTGATTTCCGTCAATCAACGGTTATCATTTATTGGAATTAATAATTAATTATTGTTTTATTTCTAATAATTGATAAATGTTGATTGACGAAAATCAACGATCAGGATTTGATGTCAAATTTTAAAGTTTGACACCAGTGTCAAATGATCTTGTCCCTTTAAAAATATAATCTATAAATATTTGGGATTTGGATCCTCTCATGTGAAAAGTGGTCATGTTATTTGATCACACCACTCATTTAAAAATCATATATTTTTCTCTCTCTTATCTCATCATCAATGAGTGGAAATGAGTGGCTGTGATCAAATAACAAGATCACATGATCATTTTTCTACAGTTTTCAGTGCAACTTTTTCGTGGGCATGGAACGTGTCAGATATTTTGCATAATATTATTGATGCACACAATGGCAAAAAAAATTAAAATATTACTTTTTTTAATAAATAATTACCAATAAGTTGTTGTTTTGAACCTAATTACGAATATACTGCATTCATTCACGCCTAAATTGGACGTGACTCACAAGGCATTCACGCCTAATTTAGGCCTAACTCGTCTGTTGTTGACACGTGGCATAAAAAGTTAACAGTTAACCGTAAAACTTCAGAAGGCCATAACTTTTAACTTGGGTATCCGAATCAGGTAATTTTTTTTGATTCCACATAACTTTTCGAATCTACGCAATGACACCTCATTTGACATATTTTATCTCTCACAAACACATCTCTAATTTGCAGCAACGGTACTATATGAGTGTTTAAAGCCTGAAGCCTCCGAGTTCTTTCCGAATCAACATTAAACATTGTCTTCAGCCTATCCTATGGGTTGTATGCTTATCATTGTGATTAGAGACTTTATCTTCTAAGTCGTAGTCTGAAATTAAAGATGTCATATTAAAATATATACTTTCTACCAAGTGTTTGAAAAAAAAATGTACAAGGTTATTGAATCACAATACGTATCGTGTATCAATTGGCCAATTTTTCGTGTAGTGTATCATGAATCATATCGAATCGTAAGTTACAGAAATATAATAAAAAATAATTTAAAAATATATAACTTTTTTATGATTTTTATCAAACTATATCGTAAGTTACATCATTCTGTTTTATGACTTTTTTCTTTAAAGCTATTTGAATTATGTATGCCTAAGAAAAAGAATAAATACATTTAAAAAAAATAAAAAGGGGACTAATGGGTATAAGAAAAGAAAATTAAACCTGAAATCGAAGTATGAACTCTAAAGTTTGAAAAAGTCTCTGATACGAAACAATGGCTAGATTTTTATGGCTGGATTCATTGGAACTTGAAAGCTTATAGCCCATGTAGCACCGATACTGACACGGGACACGTGACACGATATGACACGACACTCCGACACGTTAATTCTAAAAAATGTTAGATTTCGACACGTTTTGATATTAAATAATATTTTTAATTTATGTAGTATATATTATATTTAATATTCAATAATTTAATAAAAAATGAATCTAAACTTATAATATTCATAAATTTTGCAAAGAAACATAAGATATCCCAAATATTTATATTAAACCCAATAAAATGGTAATCGTAATCCAACGAATCTAATAGTTGGAACTAAAAACATAACGCAACGTAACCTTTGAACCTTTTTTTTAATTTCTATAACGCGTGTTGGAGTGTCGGGGAGTGTCCGAGTGTCCGAGAGTGTCGGAAAGTGTCGGACACGACACGTTAGGATTTTTGAAGTGTCGGTGCGTCGTAGCTTATAGCCTTCGAATGGTTTTCAAAAATAAAATTATTTTTCCTTAGAGATTTAGAATATTTATTTAATTATTTCCTTTATTAATAAGGATTTTTCAAATTGATTTTTGAGTTTAAATCACAAAGCAAATCTTTATTTTGTTTTCCTTATTAATAATATTTGTTAGGTTTTTTTAATTTAAATCACAAACAAAATCTTTATTTATTTTTATATTAAAAATTAAAATTTTGATTTTTTTTTAATTTAAATCACAAACAAAATCTTTATTTATTTTTATATTAAAAATTAAAAATTTGATTTTTTTTAATTTAAATCACAAACTAAATCTTTATTTATTTTTTTATATTAAATCACAAACTCAGAACTTGGAGGCTTCTCGGTTTAAACTAGGGGTGTTCGCGGTCAGGATTGGATCGATTTTGGAAGCAAAAATCATCCTATCCAATTCCTTCGGTTTGATCATGTAATCATCCATTCAGTTTGGATTTTTTTTCACATCCGATCCGATCCAATCCAATTTTTTTCGGTTTGGATTGGATCATTTTTTGATTTTTTTTGAAAATCCTAAAATTTGTTTCATGATTATTGGGCAAATAACATCTTTTGTATATATTGGCTTTGTAATTTTTTTTAAATACAAAAGCATCAATAAAATGATACTATAGTTTTTTTTTTTTGGACAATGAGATATGAAGCTCTACATAAATGAAATTTTGTTGATGAGATGTGACTAAGTTTTTTCTTGGGTTTAGTTGATGAGTTAATGGGTCTTGGGTTTAGAAATTTTTGGGCTATTATTGGGTAAAGACCCAAGTAGGTAGAGGAAAATTAATATATTGGATCGGTTTGGATTGGATCGGTTTTTATCTACCAATCCAAAAACCGATCCAATCAAATTAAAATTTGCGTTTTTTTTGGTTTTCAGTTTATTCGGTTATCAGTTTTTTCGTTCGGTCACCGCGGTTTGGATCGGTTGATGAACATCCCTAGTTTAAACACTCTTATAATACCATATTGCAAATTCGAACTGTGTTTGTGAGAGATAAAATATGTTAAATGAGGTGTCACTGCTTAGAACTTGAAAAGTTACATCGAATCAATTTTTTTGTACCTGATTTGGATACCCGAGTCAAAAGTTATGACTTTCCAAAGTTTTATGATTCGTAAGTTGACTTTTTTGTGTCACGTGTTAACACCAGACGAGTTAAGCCTAACTTAGGCGTGAATGGTCACGCCTAATTTGATCGTGAATGAGTCTAATAATTCGTATATAGTTTCGAAACAAGTATATATTCATAATTATTTATTAAAATAGTAATATTTTAATTTTTTTTCCACACAAAGTAGGAATAAAAATTCTCAACTATACTCAGAAATGAAACCCGACCAAATAAATTATGTACATTACTTTCTTTGAATAATCAATTTTTAAGAATTTGTTTTTCAAAACTTGAACCAGATATAAAAATATTTCATTTCCACATTAATAACCTTACAAAATTCAAACAAAACTCCCTATCCTAAGTTCATATGTCAGAGTTTCTTGGGCAGTTTAGTTGAAATATCTCAATCCAATAGTTTGTTGGTTTAGTGACAATTCAGCTGGACTTTAATTTTGACTTATCTACAGGTAGTGAGTTCTATTCAAACCCGAAACTAAATTAGACACGTCTATTAGAATAAAATAAAATAAAATACCCGGCAATTAATAATCAATCAATATTGCTACTTATCAAATAGAAAGTCAACAATGAAAATTGCTTGCTTATTGGCTCCACACACAAGAATGAATGGAGTTAGTTTCTTAGACCAAGTGCATGGAAACTGAAATCCTACGATATGTGGACCCATAAAACTATATAAAAGATATTTGGACGGTTACAATTTCCTTTATTCATTCACAAGAGATACCATTTCTTCCTCTGTGCCAGAAACTGACAGAAAAATGGTTCCCTGGAATTCATTTCCATTACAAGTCATATATCAAGTACTGGGTTGGTTAGCTTTTCTTTCATGGTCCATTTGTAGCTACCCACAGATCATCTTGAATTTTCGTAGAAAAAGGTTCTTTTTTTAATGGTTTTATAATTCTTATATATATATATATATATATATATATATATGGTAGGTTATATTTACAAACTTTTTTGTTTACAAACTCTTACAAACTACACTATCTTCTTCCGAGAGAACACTGTTACTTATGTTCTCCGGGAGAAGATAATGAAATTTGTAAAATAAGTTTGTAAACGGATCCTTCCCCTGTATATATATTTTACTTCTTTTTTTTTGGTTCATACTCAAGTGTTTTTGGTTTGTTTGGTAATCAAACTCAGTGTGGTGGGGTTAAGCTTAGATTTTGAGATTCTAAACTTGACTAAGCACTGGTCATATCTGATATACAACGCTTCGCTCTTCTTTAGCCCTGCTATTCAGAAGCAATATTTCGAGAAGTATGGTTATGGACAGGTTTGTTCTTTTTCTTAAGGAATAGTTTACCTTTTTTTTTTAGTACAAAAAAGTTTAGGTGTTGTTAGACACGGATATACCATTAAAGTCAGGGTAGATCTCTCAACCTGTTTGAGGATTTCTGAGAGGGATTACAGATCACCCACTAACAAGATTCTCATATTAGCCAGTAGGAATCGAACTTACGTCCTTTTGGGGATGAGCCACATCCTTAACCAACTATGTCCCCCATGGTTCGCACAAATAATTTAGCTTTGATGCAAGAGAGCAAAAGTTTTACATTAATATTTAATGAATTAGATTCACTATCTTAACAAGTCAAACTTATTAAGTACTGTAATAACACATAGTGTAAGACTTTGTTGTGCTACATCGTAACTAAATTCTTTAACCTAGGAGGTTGCAGAGTTAAAGTTTAAGTGGAAACACCAAATGGTGGCAGCTCAATTAACGTACGGGAGCTGAGCAAGTGAGGGTGAGAGCATGTGTTCGACTCTCCCTAATATCACATTTGAGAGTGGTTTAAAGTCATAATCTTGGATCCGTCCCGAATCGGACTAGTGCAAAATGACAAACCGATTGGGTTACTTCCAAAAAAAAAAGTTTAAGTGGAAACTGCTAGTAAGAAAATAAATATTTTTTATACCTATGTTAGGACCTTGGATTAGAAAGAAAATTAATATCTGTGTATACAATTTATCTGTTATAGTCACACCAACCCATCCCATGCATATGCCTCTTGGTCCAAAATAATTATTGTAGAAGGCACCTTCACACAAGGGCCCTTCGGGTTTAAAATGTGGACAATGTATATACCCACTTGCTGATCGAACTCGTGATCACTGATACCTTGTAAAACGTTAATTTAATCCAAAGCTTAAGTTGTTAGGTGGAGGTTACCTTAATGTTTTTTATATTATATTTCTCTAACAATTTGTACTCACAATATGTAGTTTTGCTTTCCAATCTCTTGTTATTGCAGATGATACCTGTAGCTGCTAATGATGTTGCTTTCTCCACCCATTCTGTTTTAATGAATTTGATTATATTATCCCAAATTACAATCTATGAAGTAAGTAAACAATTTTTATTAAATATTTTCTTTTCCTCTTATAACTATAATGCTTTGAGTTAGTGTTGAGCTCTTGATAATTCAAAGATAGTAAATTATCTGCTGTTTTTTTCTTCATGGCTTTTGCAGCGTGGAAATCAGAAGTTCTCCAAATATGCCATTGCAATAATTGTTGTTGTGTGGTTCAGTGCTGCTGTTTGTTTTTTCATAGCATTACCTAGCCAGTCTTGGCTTTGGCTAATCTCCATCTTCAAGCAAGTTTCACTCTTCTTATGACTCAATTTTTTTTAATCTATCCAGAGGGTTTTAAATGTTAATTAAGCTCTTCGGATTATGATACAGATTAATAAAATGGCTGTGATTAGTATGTTTGTACTTGTTTACTTTCTAAAATTCTTGTGTTGTATCCACTAGCATGTGGATCAACTGGCATTGGTTGTTCTAGGTTAACCAATGGTCTCAAATTCGAGCTCTGAGTATGTAGTTGTATCAAAAACTTGGTAGGGAGAGTTTTGCTACCTTTGTGGTCCTGCTGGCTCGAATTTGGATAATTGACCCTAGTTGACAACTGGATATCGGAGTGTGGGGGTAAGTAAGATGACTAGTTAACTTAGATAAGTTAATTATGGTCATGATTTAACTTGGCTTAAAGAAATCTTGCAGAACTATAAAGTTGAGATTATGGTTAAATATTCCACAGTTTCTTCAGGTATCTGTAACCTGCGATCTCACTTTAAAGTTTGAGCCCATTTCCCATACATTTTAATGTCCATAGCGTCTTTGTTTATGAATCATATATCATTTAGGTATTGTAAATTGATGTAGGGTTGTAGTTAGGAAAGGTTTCTATCATTTCAGTATAACATTGCAAAATATCAGCCTCTTCAATTGTCTTTCAAGGGAATGTTGATATTCTTCTGTTTCTTTTTTATTTTTATTTCATTATTTTAATGTAATTGCTAATATTAGAGGATTGTTCCTTGTGACCAGAAGGTCACGGGTTTGTTTATTGGGAAACAACTTTTTTGCAAAAAAATGTAAGAGTAAGATTGCATACACTCGATCCTCATCCTACCCTTGCAAGTCGGGAAGCCTTGTGCACCGGGATTTTCCGTTTAATGTAATTGTTAATATTATAGTTGTCTTATGAGCTGAGGTATGATTATATTTTCTTCTAATATTTTGTGGAAATCAATTATATTGCAGCTCAATTCAAGTATGTATGACAGTCATCAAATACTTTCCCCAGGTCAGAATGCTTTACCCTACATATTATGTTATATATGATCATCTTGTTAACTTCATACAACTTTTGAACAAGGAAAATGATATTTAATTGATTAGCCATCAATATTTTGTTGCTGAGTTATGGATATTTGGTTATGAAATATAGGCATTCATGAACTTCTTGAGAAAGAGCACAGATGGATTTAGCATTTGGCGTGTTCTCCTTGATTTTTCTGGAGGGGTCTTCAATTATTCACAAATGGTTGTGCAGTCTATAGATCAAGGTTTGTGATTTTTCAAGCAATAGTGATTTAGACCTTGCCATCAGATTTTATCCTTAATGTATGTTATGAATTTCAACTTGATCTATATAATCTAGGTTCCTGGGTGAACTTCTATGGAAACATTGGGAAAGTACTCATATCCTTGGTATGTCATATTCTCAATTCTTTTGTATGGTAAAACTAAATTTATAGAACATATTTAAAATCCATTCAAGAAGTAGGCCTCGTGAGATAAATGAAATGACACAATGAATGTAAGAATTTGCTTAAACTTTGAAAATCATAAAAGAGTCTTGTTACATGAGTTATGTATTGGAGCCAATAACTACTGTGAAATTGATGTTGATGTACCTTCTCTAAATTACACCATTGCAGGTAACAATAATCTATGATTCTATTTTGATGTTACAACATTATGTACTATATCCTGAAAAGAAAAAGACTTCTAAAAATTCTGAAGAAATCAAGCAACCACTAACTTGTGCAAATCCAGTAGATCAACAAATTAAAGATTCATTCAAATCTGCTAATCAGCCTCCAGCAGAAGTATGAGGTGTAACTTGGATCATATAGTGTGCAATGCCAATGTACAAATGTACAATGTCCTTAAATTAGGCACTGTAGTCTATCAAAGGATTGTAATCTAAAGTCCCCCTCTTTACCACAGGTGATGTGCAAAATATATATATAATATATTTATTAGAAAGAAATTTTGTTTATTTGATACAATTATTAGGTGCGTATTTTTCTTTACTTTCTTAGCCAACATGTTAGTGTGCAATACACCGTGAAGAATTATCATGGTAATTCACTGTAATTAGACTTATAAAATCACATTTCAACCCAAAATTTTAAGTCGTTAGATTTATGGGTCTTTTCTGTTGTGTCATGTGGGTCTCATCATATGCGTGTGAGGTTACGTGAGACTGCATCTTACGTGAAAATCAAATAAAAAAATATTATGTGATGGAAATATTTTGACATGTAATGGAATAGAGAATTGGACCCATGTTAATCCAATACACTTATTAAGAACACAATCATGTTAGAACTCCAAATGCAGTGTTAAGTATTTTGCCCCTTAATTTGTTAATTAAAAAATGCACGGATCTTGGAAAATGTTTTTAAATCTAAAGGTTAAAAAAAAAGTGTTAAGCTTCTTAAAGCTGGACTGTTTAATATCCCAGACATCCTAGAACTATGGACTGAATAAAAGCCAACAAATAAGCAATGAATTTTCATTCAATAACCGTAATGGTTTATTATTAGTTTAGTTATGGTATTGTGTTCTTAGAGGGTAAGCTACTATCATCATGAACATAATTCCAATAATAAAAAAGGGTAACTATTCATGGTCTTGGCAGCATTAGGCAACATTCATTTTTTTTCCTCCTAAGTAACAAAGAATGTAGAAAACAATGGCCAAACCTTTAACTAAAAGTTAGAGCCTAAAATAAAAAGGACAATTAAGAATTGAGTTTAATTTGGATTCAATGTAACTGCGAAAAATTTGTATTAACAACAACATACAAAACAAATTTTTCTAGTGAATATCATTGTGTCTAAAATCCTAACGCAGGTAACTAATTCGATTTTAGGTTTAAGTCTTTTCACTCTCTCTTAGAATTGTTACATAAGAATTACGGACATGTCAATTTGAAGAAAAAAATGTGTGTTGGGTTTTGACACGCGATCAATGTTTTCCTACACATGATCAATATTTTCCGATACGTGGTCAATGTTTTTCAACACTTTTTTTAGATCCAAATTTTATTTATTTTATCTTTTTAATTAAACATAAAAAATTAATTTATAAATCAAATATTTTCTGTTATGAAATTTGACATGAAAAATTAACAACATGAAAAATTATTTTTGCTTTATATTTATATTATGAAATTGAATATTTAATTGGTTATATAACTTATTATGAACTGTTATATGTATTAAATGTAAACTATATTATATATATTGAAAATATTATTTAATATCAAAATGTGTTCAAATATGTTAAAATTTTAGAATTAACGTCTCGGCATATCGTACTCGATGTTCCGTATTGGTGTTGGTCCAACATAGATTGTTACTCTCAAAAGGCAATAACAATCGAACGAGAGGTAAAATTTAAAAAAAAAATATTTTGGTGAAATTAATATTACTGAAAATAAAACATTTGAAGTGGTGTGGGGTGTGTGTGTTAAGAGTGTGTGTAGTGTAGGGTGTTGTGTTCAATTCCTTGTAACCTTCAAAAAAAAAAAAAAAACATTTGAGATTTTAGTAATGCTTAACGCCTTTTGTTGACAATGTTTTTGGGTAACGATATATACATGGTATTTTAGTAACGAAAGAATTGGAAAATAAAAGAGTAAATATCATTTTTGGATCCTTAACAAAAAATATGGTCCTCACTTTAGTTCCTTACAAAAAAAATTAGTCTCAAGGTCTCTAAGAAATTCAAAATGGACCCATTTAGTTAAAATTGTGGTTCCTCACAAATTCAAAAAAATCTCATATTAGTCCCTCAAAAGGACTAAAATGGGTCCATTTTGAATTTTATAAGGACCAGACGACTAATTATTTTTTTTGTAAAGGACTAAAGTGAGGACCGTATTTTTTGTTAAGGACTCAAAAGAATATTTAGGTTGTATTAAAATTTGGAGACTAAAGTGAGAAATTCCTTTTATTGAGCCAATATGGACACTCAATCACGGTTTAATCATCTTTCAATCACAAATTTAACCGCTGAATCAATTGAACCATATAAATTTTATAAGAAAAAACAAGTCAATTGAACCATAACTTAAAAATATCGTGTTTAATTTGTAAAGATTAACGTAAAGTAAAGCTAAATTATTCTTTCATTATATAGCTTCATTTTTGTCATATTTTTTTTTTTTTGGTAACAGCTTCATTTTTGTCATATACCGCTATATTATAAATATCTTTATTTTTTCATCAAGTATTGTCAAAATTAAATAATAACCTAACAAACCGCTCTGAATGAATTGAAGCCCTATCTCAAATCCTACAGTTCTTCCGATTCCTCTCAGCTCCCACACTCTCAGGTTCCAATCTCTCTCTCTCTCTCTCTCTCTCTCTCTCTCTCTCCTTTTTCTGCTTCTCAATCTCTTTCTCTCCTTTTTCTGTTTCTCAATTTTCTGAAATAAGAACTTTATTAATAACTCAGAAGCCAATGGAATTAAATGATTAATTACATTGACAATTTTATTAAGATTCATTTGGTGCCAATTGATTTATGGTAAACTAACTGTGCAACTGGGCTCTGATCTAATATTTCGTTTGTGCTCTGTTCTGTAATTGACTCGTTTATCTTGTAGTCTTGTTGTTAATTTTAGCCATAATCGAATTCGTTGTGATTTGGGTTTAGGGTTCGGTTCATTGCTTTGTGCATTGCTATTTTTTTTTTTTACTATTATTAATGCATTGGGTAATCCTAACACTAAGAGTCGTACTCACCTTTGCTAAAGCCCTTAGATGCAAGTAGAATATACCAAGTGAGAGTATTATAGAGGAGAGAAGGTAAAAAACTATAAAAAATACGCAGTAGTTTCAGTTAAAATGACACAAACTTATATCATTTAAAATGACAAACACTATATATATATATATATATATATATATATATATATATATATATATGTATGTATGGGCTTTGATTTTCTCATGTTGCATGAGAATTCATGTTGTGACTCAACTAGTGGTGAGTCCCACATTTATTAAAAAAAAAAAAAACTTTGCACACAAGTCGAAGGGTCACAAAATGAGAATTCAATTCTCATGCAACATGAGAAAATATTTTTCCTATATATATATATCAAAATTCCCAAAGTGCCTTTTTTCTTTCAAATCCATTGAGTGGCATAAGATAACTTTATCTAGAGAAACACTTATTCTCTCTATATATGAAGGAGCTTATACTTATAACCTCTCTTTCCTTACAATCTCTCACAATCACTTTTATAATTGTTGGATCAAAATCAAATCAACGGTTACAAAATGACATTAAATGAGAACTATTGATTTGATTTTGATCCAACAACCATAAAAGTGGTTACAGGAAAAGAGGTTCTAAATATAACTTCTCCCTATATATATAAATATAAGTTCTCCCGTGATGTCATATGTCACAAGAGATAAGGTATTTTTGTAATTTGAATTTATTTTGGGGTTATATTAGTGTTTGTTATTATAAATTTTTTTCCTCCCAATTCCAAAATGACTTCATTTTGGGTAATAAGAGATAAATTTATCTCTTATGACAAGAGAAACATTAAATCTATATATACACACACACACACACACATATATATGTATATATAAGGACATGATCATTTGACACCGGAATTTCAACCGTTGATTTCTGTTAATCTGATGGTTATAATTTATTGGAAATTAATAATTAATTTATAAGTGTAACCCAATAAATTATAACCGTTAGATTCACGGAAATCAACGGTTAAGATTTTGTGTCAAATTTTTTAGTTTGACACCGGTGTTAAAGGATCCTGTCCCGTGTATATATATATATATAGAATCCACTGTTAGTTTATTGGTCTAAATTTACATTATTATTCAATCATGGAATGATGTGTTAACACATCATTAGATAATGGTGTAAAAACTATATTTCAATGAGGAGCTAGCCTTACCAAATGATGGTAACTCAGTTGGGGCATGGGAGTTGAGTAGGTGTGGTGATAACATTTGTTCGATCCTCTTCAGTACCATCTTTGGGAGGGGTTTAAAGCCTTAATTCTGGACCCGCCCCAAACAGAATTGTTTCCCTAGAGGATACCTGTAGTTTATTCAAAATAAAAATAAAAATGAGGAGTTAGCCTTATGGGCTGTACTCCGAGAAAAAAGTGGCTGGAGGAGATTGTGCGGGGATAACTTCAGGTTATCTACCAAACAAAAAAAGATAATGGTGTATAAAAGCTTTACATTTTGCAATGATGGGTCAAATTTAAACATTATGGTTTTGTTTGGATTGTTGGAATAGAAATGAATGGAATCGAATGGTATTAATTGCTATTGTTTGGATTGTTTAAAATAGGATGGAATAAAATGGAATTTATTTTATCCTATTCTACTAAGAACCTATATTTTTCTTTCCCCCTTTGGCGTATGAGGTGATACCAACTTATTATTTACTAATTTACTAATCTCCTTACCATTCCATTCACTTTCTAAACAATGGAATTGAAACTTTCCTACGCTTCATCATAAGATATCCAAACAATGGTATGGTAATTTTATTCTATTCCATCCCATCATCCTTCTCAATTTCATTCCATCCCACGCGTCATTAGATATCCAAACAAAGCCTATATGGGTTTTGGATTTGGTTTTATGCAACAATCAGGTCTCTATTCCTACATAGATTGACTTGAGTTGCAAGTTTCTACTCTGATTCTAAAGGTTTGCTTGTTTTAGTTGGGGAAAATTTTGGAAAGAAAATCATTTATGGATACTTGCCTACATGGTATAAAGAATATTAATCAATAGAAAATACAGGGAGTTGCTATGGTACTACCCAAGATGAGTTGTCCCATATTTGTTGATTGTTGGTTCACAGTAAGTGTTTGAAAGCCTATTAAATATAACCAACAGCCAATAAATGTTTGACAATTCACCTTGGATACCGTACCTATTAAAATATATGAATTCTATAGTAATCTGAAAAATAGAATGTGTTCACAGGAATTGCTATGGTACCTAATGTTTCTTGGATGGTGATACCCTTGATGAGTTCCAACAATTATTGTTAGCCTGCCAAGTACAATTAGTAGCTAATAAATATCAAAGTAATTCCTTGTACTCATTTCTCACTACCATAGATTTAGTAGAAAATCACTTTCAGTCTGTTCTCCGTTCTCAATTTTTTACTCACTTTCCACCTACTCAACCAGGTGGACCCATAAAGCTTAATGTTGTTAACCGGTGACCTTAGTCGTGTGCTCTTTGATTTGTGTTATTGACATACCATGTAATGTCAAGCTACAAAAGATTCTGAACTATATCAACACTATCTGCATCCAGGTGTGCCTGGATATGTTTATGCATTACAAAATGTCAAAATCCACATTCAAATTATGTTGCCCATTTCTATCTTTTTCCTGCTGAAGAAATTTAAGCTAGTGATCCTTTTCTTCTGACTCCCTCTCTCTCTTGAAGAACAAAATTTTAGAGTGAGAGTTATGGACATATAACCTGCCCAAGTTCTGTGCAACTTACATGTCAAAAGTAACAAATCATAAGGAAATTACATATATTATTCAGTTTTGTATTATTATTATCTCTTCTCAACAATAAAGTAATAGAAAAGGAAACTGTAATTAATGATTTCTGTTATATCCGTTTTCAAACGGTTTAAAGCATTTCTTTCTTACATATTTTGCAGCAGAGACATAATATATCATATTCTATTTTATAATAGAGCCATGGTTATATTTCTGATCAACTGTTCTTAATATGCATAGTTAATGCCGATTGTCTTCTGTTGCTATTGCATTTTGCCCCCTTACTTGTTTGCCTTTTTGTATATATAGAAAACAGGTCCATGGACGGCGCTGAACCTGATATAAAAAGGCACCCCCAGGAAGTTGATGCAGAAAATGAATGTCCAATATCACCTGGAGTAGTGATTGATATGGGACAGGAGAGTCAGTGCACCAAGGATTCCTTTGCTACAGACAGTAAAAAGGTCATTGACACTGAGAATGAGTGTACAAGCCAAAATGTTTGTCAAATTGACCGTAGTCAGGCGGAAATTAATGATGAATGCCAGACCTCAAATATTTCCCATATTGACAAATTTCATATTGATGTTGGTAGTGGACAGCCATGTCAGAACCACAACATTACCTCTGTTGATATATCAATGAACAATACTGATGTAAAATATGAGGAGGAAATATATGTGGCACCAAATATTGGCATGGAATATGAATCAGAAGACCATGCTTACAAGTGCTATAGCAAGTATGCTGTTTTGAAAGGTTTCAGCATAAGAAAGGATTTTGTCAACAAAAGTAGGATAGATGGTGCAGTGGTGTCCAGAAGATACACCTGCTATAGACAGGGTTATCGTCCTAACAAAAATACCACAAACCTAAGGAAATTCCAGCAGGAAACTAGGACTGGCTGCTTGGCACATATGACTATTGCTCGTCAGCCAAATGGCAAGTTTCGTGTCACTCATTTTGAAACAGAGCATAATCATGAGTTTGTAACACCCTGTACTGCTCATATGTTGCCATCACAGAAAAGATTGAGTTTTGTTCAAGCAGTTGAAGCAAACATAACTGAGTCTGGGTTGGATGGGGTGCCAAAACTGGGAATGGGATTTGACTCAGAGGAGCATGCTTATGAATTTTATAATATGTATGCTGGCCGTGTAGGTTTCAGTGTACGAAAAGATTATGTAAATAGGAGTAAAGTTGATGGTGCTATAGCATCTAGAAGGTTTACTTGCTTCAGAGAAGGTTTTCGGCAGAAAGACAAGCGGGACATGAATGTAAAGAGACCTCGGAAGGAAACTAGAATTGGATGTTTAGCACAACTGGTAATTTCTCGTCAACCTGATGGTATGTATCATGTAACTCACTTTGAAGAAAAACATAATCATGAGCTTGTTGCTGCATGTAGAGTTCATATGTTAAGATCGCAAAAGAGATTAGCTGCAACTCAAGTTGAAAACAACTCTGTAGATGGATCCAATGTGCTGCCGAAGTTGGCCTCTGAATCTTATTGCAAGACTACTGAAGGTTTTGATGATCTGGATTATGATCCCATAGGTTATGAATGTAAACTACCTTTCAAATGTACCAGAGAAATAAAGGAGGGAGAAATTGAGAAGATTAGGCATCACTTTCAAAGCAAGCAATCAAAGAATCCTTCTTTCTTTTATGCTTTCCAGCTTGATGCTGATGATCAAATAACAAATATATTTTGGGCTGATGCAAAGATGATAGTAGACTACAGTGATTTTGGCGATGTTGTTTGTTTTGATAGTAGTTATAAGTTTTATAAGGGCTCCCGCCCATTTGCACCATTCCTTGGCATAAATAATCACAAGCAAATGATTATCTTTGGGGCTGCTCTTCTATATAATGAATCTGTGGAATCTTTGAAGTGGCTGTTTCGAGTTTTCATTGAGGCAATGTCTGGAAGGAAGCCAAAGACAATCCTTACAGATCAAGATGCAATAACAGCTGAAGCAATCAATTCCATATTACCTCAAACAAATCACCGAGTTTGTGTATGGCATGTCTACCAAGAAACCCTCAAGCAACTAAGTCATTTGTCTGTTGGATCTGGTTCTTTACTAAATGATTTGAGCAGCTGTTTTTTTTATCATGAGGAGGAGGAGGATTTTGTTAATGCATGGAATGCTCTCCTGGACATGTATGATCTGTGGGAAAATGAATGGTTGCGTCAAATATATGAAAGCAGAGATCAATGGGCCATAGCTTACAGGAGACATATTTTTTGCGCAGACATGGCAAGCATGCTACTGAGAGAAAATCTTACTGGCAACCTCAAAAAGCACCTAAAGAATGACTCAGATGTTCTTCCATTTTTTAAACATCTTGGGAAGGTGTTGACTGATTGGCACTACAAGGAATTAGAAGCAAACTATGACATGAGCCAACGCATGCCAGCCCTAATGGGGGATATCATTACGTTAAAGCATGTAAGAGATCCATACACACCAAAGATATTTGAATTATTCCAGAAAGAATATGAAGCATGTTTAAATCTTGTGGTAAAGCATTGCACTGAGAGAGGATCATTGTATAGTTATACAATTAGCGTATATGAACAAATACGAGAGTATTCGGTTACTTTTGATTCATCTAATGGGACAATCAGTTGCTGCTGTATGAAATTTGAATATATGGGAGTCATATGTAGCCATGTATTAAAAGTTCTTGATTATAGGAACATAAGGATACTTCCATCCCTGTACATTTTAAAGAGATGGACAAAAGATGCTAGAGTTTGAATTGTCAATTTTTGGAAGCAAATTTGAACATGTCATTAGAAGGCTGTTAACCAAGATGTGGCTTCCATTTTACTGATATAAGGTAGCATTTCAGGACATTGTAAACTTTATTTAGAATTACAATATCAAATTTCAGGACACTGCATTTCAGGACATTGTAAACTTTATTTAGTCTTTCCTATTGTAAACCCTAACCCTCGCAATCCTAATAGAGTCGCGAATTCTAAAAGAATTATGGGATGAAGAATAGAGTAAAATAAATTCAATTAAATAATTAACCATAAACTTAACCAAAATACAAGGGGTTCACATCAATGGTTGTGACCCTTACCACAATATAAAAGACTAGCCAGACATATTCAAGTCTGACAAAACAAAGTATTCAAAAGAATTCATAAAAACTAGAAATGACCGGAAAGAATGGAAGAAGAAATCTTGATCTTCAGTCACCGAAAGCTTGCTCCGATTCCTGTCGCTCGCAATTTCTTCTGTGCAAAAGTGTGTTTTTCTCTTGAGGTCTGAGTCTCTATTTATAGAGTCTTTGACCTAATGGAGAATCTTGATTTAATCTTTTTCGCATCTCACTGTAATCTTGTCTCTGATTTAAACGAAGATTTAAGTTGATTTGTCCGCACCTCCCACGCCACTAGTGTGGTTCCCACGTTGTGAGCGTGGGAGTTTTTCTTCTATATTCTGGAGCACCACGCAACTGGCGTGGCTGCCACGCTGCAAGCGTGGATTGTGAAAAAGGCTGTAATCTTCCTGTAAGGGGAATAGTTATAATAGTACTTGCGCATTAATCCTCATGGGATGATATTCTTATTTCACTACTTTATTACTTGAAACGATCGGTATACTTGCTGTAATCGCAACAATGACTATATATATAATTGCTAACCAGTGTGTAGGCAATTCCTTGTTTTGTAAAAGTATTCAGGTTTTGCAATAGTTACAAAATTATATATATTTTATTCATTAGGGAAACACAATACTTATTGCATAGTCTCTATGAAAAGTTTTATTAATTTTTTTTTCTATCTTGGCCAAATTCAATTGACTTTCGAGTGTAAAGACTATTCAGTATTGCCTCATCAGTTATTGTTGCTGATATAATCATCGAAAGTTTGGAAGGTCTTGATTGACACGAGGTACATAACCATAATATTTTAACCTTAATTGTAACTTGAAATATGTGCTATAATGATCTATAGTTTATTTGAAGATCATGTTTACGTGTTACATCTCTTTAATTGATGTTTGAAGTTTAAACTATATTCTCATTATTGCAGTTGTTCCCAACTCCTATTTCAGATCTATCCTGTGGAAGTTCGTTGATCATATAGTGAAACTTTTCCTGAATTAGTTAAAATTACTAGTACTTTGGCATATATATAACCATCTTCGTAGTGGACCTTGAAGTGAAAAGAGAAAAAGATATCCAACTAAGTAATGTAATATCTCAATCCTAAGGCTTAACTACCACTTATTCATCTTATTGTTGGGTATAACTCATACTTCGCATGCTGATGAGGGTTCTATTTATTTATTTTTTTAAACCGAATGACTTGTAACGAGTGGCGGTGAGGTGAATATAGTACAGACAAACTGGACGTAGCCTAAATTAAGGTGAACCAGGATAAATCCTTTAATTTGAACAAATTAAAAAAAAACAATTTTAAACACAGTCACTTATGATTTAAATTTTTTTAATCACTTATTCCTTATTTAAATTTTTATTCAAATAGACATAAATGTTATTGAAAATTGTAACCACCCATGTCGGTATTTTATTTTATACAAGAAACAAATCATCATAAAAATAGAATTATAAGTTGCTAAAAAAACCAAGAATTTGGAATCACAATGTTGTTTAAATTACAATCAGGCTTGTTTATCAAAAAAAAAAATAATTACAATCAGGCTTCATTGTACAATTTTTAGATTTAACAATTATACACATTGTTAATCCATTTATATGAACTTTGGATAGCCCATAAACAAAACTTAAAACTAGATAATTTTATTGAAAAACTGGATTAGTTTATGGGTTTGGTGTTTGTCATTTTAAATGACATAAGTTATATCATTTTAGGAAAGAGATAGACACAGAAAAACAGAAATCATGGGAGAGAGAAAGTGAGTAGTTTTTTTAATTTAAAATTCAAATTTTCTGTGTCTATATCTCTCTTAAAATGACATAACTTTCTGTCATTTAAAATGACAAACACTTTTTCCTTAGTTTATACCCATTTATTGGAAGTTTTGGATTAGTTAGATGTTCATCCTAATTCCAAGATTCAGGCTGTAACAAGTTTATAAATCTCGGCTTCTAAATTTTTTGTGTTCTAGAACTCCGGCGTATCAAAACAACTTTTACAAATCTAACTTAAGTTCTACGAACTCATTCATGGTCTAAAGCTTTGGTAAGAAAAGGGAAGGGTATTTGTTTTAAATTGAGGCAGACATATTAGAAATTAATAACTCTTCTTTTTTCAATAACAGGGAAAGACAACAACAAACTAAACAGCAAAATGCAACATCCTAGGGGTGGCAACTAGAGGTGGCAAAATGGGCGGTCCACCCCGCCCCGCCATCAACTCGTCAAAAAATGAGTCAGCCCGCTCCGCTCCGCTTTTGAAAGTGGGTTGAAAAATTGAGCCCGCCCCTCCCCGTTTGGCGGGTTGGTCCGTCAGCCCGACCCTATTTTACACTGACCCGCCTCGGCCCGCCTATGTCCGCCATCAACCCACCAAAAAATGAGTCTGCCCCGTCCCGTTTAGCCGATGAGACGGGTTGGCCCCGTTTTGCCGGCTCTAGTGGCAACCCTTGACATATCTTTCATAACTAATCTACTACACACTAAAGGAGGGTTATCAAAGAGGTGAGTTTCCCGATTCATTAGGGCTGGTAAAATTAGCCATCCAATTCGCTATTGAATTTCCTTCCCTAAGCGTGTGAGAAGTGACCACCACCCAAGACCGCTTCAACATGTTGAAGATTCTTCCAACCAGGTTTGAGTAAGGATAATGGGTGTTGCACCTAGAGGAGATGAGCTTTAAGGCAATAGTAGAGCCATTCTCCAGGTATATCCTATAAAGCCCTTTAGACCAAGCAATCTCAAGGCCAATGAAAAGGCCCCAAAGCTCGGCTACAATAGCATTACCACAACCAAGATTCTTGGAAAAAACCAGAACCCACCTACCACTGCTATCATGAAGAACACCCTACACCCCATCCGGTTGTCAGGGGATCTACAAGATCCATCAGTGTTAATCTTAGTCCAATCCTCAGGGTAAAAATTCCAACGTACCAAGCACTCTTTATTTAGCTGAAAGGAAAGGCCAGCATTGCTAAGGGTAGACTCAGCCACAAAGATGTTCATCACAAAGATAGAAATACTTCTAGCAATGGAAGCAGGATCGCAATGTTGGTTGTTGAAGACCATATTGTTTCTCTATTTCCAAATGATCCAGCACGTCACACCAAAAGTGATCACCCAATCCTGAGACAACAGATTGTGATGCCTAGCTTTAAGATTGTCATTCTCCAGCCAGAACTTTGTGTTGTCCCCCTCACCAATCAAGATCCTAGACCCGGCCAAGATGTGTTGGGTTTTAAACTTTATTTAATTAAAGAAAATAGAAAATGAAGAGTTTTGTGATAAAGGGGTGTGTCTCTTAGGAATTTGTTAGTGGATATTAATGAGTTTAAAGTTTCTAAGAAGTAGTCATTAATGTGTTTAGATTTCCTAAGTTAGTCATTAGTATTTCTAGTTATTTGCTATTGCTTTTAAATAGTAACATGTAATTCATTTGAATGTAAGGCTTGAATGTTAATAATATACGAAGAGGTATATTCAGAGAACTCCTTGTGTGTTTTAAGTGTTTGAGAGAAACACCATTAGAGGACCTGTGATTCACAAATTGGTATCAGAGCTTGAGTTATGGAGAGTGTGAGCACTTCCAGTATGTCGTTGCCCCGCCTGACAAAGGCGAATTACGTGAATTGGAGTATCCAGATGAAGGCGTTGCTCGGATCCCAGGATGCTTGGGATGTTGTTCAGGACAGTTTTGCTGAACCTGCAACCACTGCAGGATTTACAGCAGCTCAAACCAAGGCGTTGAAAGAGACGCGTGCGAAGGACAAGTCGGCCTTATACACGCTTTTCCGAGCTGTAGACGAGTCCGGATTTGAGAAGATAGCAGGAGCAACGACGTCTAAGGAAGCATGGGACATCTTGGAAAATGTCTATAAAGGTGCTGACCGAGTAAAGCAGGTCCGACTTCAAACTCTACGTGGCGAGTTGGAAGGCATGAAGATGAAAGATTCAGAGGGTGTATCCGAGTTCATCACCCGAGTTCAAGCCGTGGTGAATCAGTTAAAGCAGAATGGTGAGCAGATATCTGAGACTAGAGTTGTTGAGAAGATTCTGAGGTCGCTGACCGACGACTTCGAAAATGTGGTATGTGCAATTGAGGAGTCGAAGGACTTAGCTACGCTTTCTGTTGAAGAGTTAGCAGGTTCCCTTGAGGCGCATGAGCAGCGCAAGAAGAAGAAAAAGGAGGAGTCGCTGGAGCAAGCACTCCAGACAAAAGCAACCATTAAAGATGAGAAGGCGCTCTATTCTCAAAATGT
This sequence comes from Gastrolobium bilobum, assembly GCF_033153095.1. Taxonomy (NCBI): domain Eukaryota; kingdom Viridiplantae; phylum Streptophyta; class Magnoliopsida; order Fabales; family Fabaceae; genus Gastrolobium; species Gastrolobium bilobum. Next base: position 209,800 of record NW_026896958.1, read on the forward strand.
CTGAGGTAGAGGTCGTGGACGAGCTGGACGTGGAAATGGCCGAGGTGGTCGTGGCCGAGGTCATGAGGTGAGAAATGAAGAAAGAGCTGAGTCGAGTCAGAGAGGAAGAGGACGTGACCGAGGTGGAGGAGGCCGGTGGTCAAATCAAACAAATGTGGAATGTTACAAGTGTGGCAAGTATGGTCATTACTCGAGAGATTGCAACTCGGACAAGTGTTACAACTGTGGCCGAGTTGGGCATTTCGCTAAGGATTGCCGAGATGAAAGAAAAGTTGACGAGGCTTCAAACCTCGCTGTAGAAGGAGATGAAGGAGTTCTTATGCTAGCCCATGGTGAAACCAGTTCAAAGAATGAGACGGAGTGGTATTTGGATACCGGTGCCAGTAACCACATGTGTGGTTACAAACACTTGTTTAAGGAGTTGAAGACGGTGGAAGCCGGACATGTCTCTTTTGGAGATGCGTCCAAAATTGAAGTAAAGGGCCGAGGTACGATCTGTTTCTTGCAAAAGGATGGACGAGTTGGTACAATCCGGGACGTGTATTACGTGCCCGAGCTCAAAAGTAACATATTAAACATTGGACAGCTGATGGAGAAGGGTTACTCGGTTCTAATGACAGACCGAGTTCTACTGTTGAAAGACAAACAAGGGCGTCTGATAGCCCGAGTTCAGATGGAAAAGAACAGAATGTACAAGCGGAGTCTAAGGAGCATGGAGGTCGGCTGTCTTCAAGCCGGGGTAGAAAATCAGATGGACTTGTGGCATAGACGGTTTGGACACCTTCATTATGGTGGTCTGACCGAGATGATGAAGAAGGACATGGTAGTGGGACTGCCGAAGATTAATTCTGAAGGAGGATTTTGCGAGGATTGCGTATTGGGAAAACATGCGAGAAGCCCGTTCCAAAGGATGGCAAGATACCGAGCTAGGCAGCCTCTAGAGTTGATACATACCGACCTGTGTGGACCCATTACTCCGGGGTCCTTCACTGGTAAGAAGTATTTTGTAACCTTTATTGATGATTTCAGTCGAAAAACTTGGGTGTATTTTTTGAAGGAAAAATCCGAGGTGCTAGAGGCATTCAGGAGTTTTAAAACAATGATAGAGAATGGTACTGGAAGATACATCAAGTCGGTCCGCTCAGACCGAGGTGGGGAGTACGTGTCAATAGCTTTCAAGAAGTATTGTGAAGAACATGGGATGAGGCGGTTCCTGACCGCTCCGTACTCGCCCCAGCAAAATGGAGTAGCTGAGAGAAAGAACCGGACTATCCTGGATATGGTCCGATCTATGCTAAAAACGAAGAACGTGCCAAAGGAGTTCTGGGGAGAAGCCGTGCAATGTGCCGTGTACGTGCAAAACCGATGCCCGCACTCAAGTGTGAATGATAAAACTCCACAAGAAGCATGGAGTGGTCTAAAGCCATCAGTGGCTCATTTCAAGATTTTTGGTAGTGTTGCGTATGCACACATACCGGATCAATTGAGGACAAAGCTAGAAGATAAAAGTAAGAAGTATGTGTTTATTGGCTATGATGAGAAGACGAAGGGGTACAAGTTGCTGGACCCCGTCAATAAAAAGGTGTTGGTGAGCCGAGATGTAAAAGTGAATGAGGAAGATGGATGGGACTGGAGTAGTCCATCCGGGGTCAATGTGGAACCCGGACTAAAATCAATTGAGGTCGGACAACCTTCGACCCGGATTCCTGAGAATCCGAATGACTCAGATAGTGATGAAGAGCAGAGACAACCGAGATTGAGGAGTCTACAAGATTTGTATGATTCCACCAGTGAAGCACACTTGGTATGTCTGTTGGCAGATTCTGAAGAAGTAAGTTTTGAAGAAGCAATCCGAGATGAGAAATGGCAATCAGCCATGGAGGAGGAAATAAAGGCGATAGAAAAGAACAAGACGTGGGAGTTAGCCGAGCTGCCCAGAGGAAGTCGGCCCATTGGTGTGAAATGGGTCTACAAGAAGAAAATGAACGCTAAGGGGGAGATCGAAAGATACAAAGCCCGGCTAGTGGCGAAAGGGTATAGGCAGAAGGCTGGCATTGATTATGACGAGGTGTTCGCACCCGTAGCAAGAATGGAGACAATCAGGCTGTTGATCTCTCAAGCAGCCCAATTCGGATGGCCGATCTATCAGATGGATGTGAAGTCGGCATTCTTAAATGGAGTACTCGAAGAGGAGGTATATCTGGAACAACCTCCGGGATTCATGAAAGCCGGACACGAAAGAAAAGTGTTGAGACTGAAGAAAGATTTGTATGGATTGAAGCAGGCCCCAAGAGCCTGGAACACAAGAATTGACAATTACTTCAAAAAGGATGGATTTGAGAAGTGTCCATATGAACATGCTCTCTATGTAAAGAAGAAAGGAGGTAAAATTCTACTTGTTGCTCTATATGTTGATGATCTGATTTTCTTGGGTAATGATGAAGGGATGATTCAAGATTTTAAGAAGAAAATGACGAAGGAGTTCGAGATGATGGGTCTCGGTCTGATGAGATATTTTCTTGGTTTGGAGGTTAGACAAGATGAATCCGGGATCTTCGTCTCTCAGGAAGCCTATGCAAAAGGAATTTTAGAGAAGTTTAAAATGAGTGATTGCAACCCGGTTTCAACTCCCATGGAACCCGACGTTAAACTTTCAAGATATGATGGAGGAGAAAAGGTAGATCCGAGTGTTTATCGGAGTCTAGTTGGAAGTCTGAGGTACTTGACATGTACGAGACCGGATCTATGTCTAAGTGTTGGAATAATAAGTCGATTTATGGAAGACTCGGGGTAAACTCACTGGAAGGCGGCTAAGAGAATTCTGAGATATGTGAAGGGAACAATCTCACAAGGACTTCTTTACTCGAAGTCGGACAAATACAAGTTGACGGGTTATTCAGACAGTGATTGGTGCGGAGATGTTGATGATAGAAAGAGCACGGCTGGCTATGTGTTTTTCATGGGAAACACGGCTTTCACGTGGGTGTCAAAGAAGGAACCCATTGTGACCCTGTCTACATGTGAAGCCGAGTATGTTGCGGCATCTTGGTGTGTTTGCCATGCAATATGGCTAAGGAATTTACTAAGCAAGCTGGAGCAAGGGCAAGTCGGCGCAACCGAAATCCGAGTTGACAACAAGTCTGCGATCGAGTTAGCAAAGAACCCGGTAAATCATAAGAGGAGCAAGCATATCGATGTCAGGTTTCATTTCATCCGAGATCAAGTCAAAGAAGGAAAAGTGGAGCTCACTCATGTTGCAAGCCGAGATCAAGTTGGAGATATTTTTACAAAGCCCCTGCCGACGTTGTTGTTTGAAAATTTCAAGAAGAAGATGGGAATGAAGGATGGTAGAGATATTAAAGTTTAAGGAGGAGTTTTGTTGGGTTTTAAACTTTATTTAATTAAAGAAAATAGAAAATGAAGATTTTTGTGATAAAGGGGTGTGTCTCTTAGGAATTTGTTAGTGGATATTAATGAGTTTAAAGTTTCTAAGAAGTAGTCATTAATGTGTTTACATTTCCTAAGTTAGTCATTAGTATTTCTAGTTATTTGCTATTGCTTTTAAATAGTACCATGTAAATCATTTGAATGTAAGGCTTGAATGTTAATAATATACGAAGAGGTATATTCAGAGAACTCCTTGTGTGTTTTAAGTGTTTGAGAGAAACACCATTAGAGGACCTGTGATTCACAAGATGTTGTCCCTAACCCTAACGATACCAGTAGACAAGTTTGAAGCTGGATGGTGGAGGGTGATATAAGAAGGAGGGAATCATCAACATTATACTTGTCACGCACCACTTGCACCTACTAGGCATCTCTATTGGAGAGCAAGTTAAAACAAAGTTTCATGATGAGGGCTTCAAATGCCTAAGACCTAGGCCACCAGCTGACTTTGGAGAACAAATGGTATCCCATTTGACTAGATGGACTTTACATTTGAATCTTGAGGAATCCCAGATGAAGTCACGACTCCTTCGTTCCAACTCCTCACAAGTGCTCAAGGGAATCACCAATGTTTGCATGGAGTAGCAAGGAAGAGCAACAAGAACAGAATGATGAGAGTGACTCTACCACCTAAGGACAAAGAGGAGGAGTTCCAATTACTTACTCTAGATTCAACCTGTTGAAGAATATGAGAAAAGGATCCACGATTAACACGTCTATTGTAACACCCCGTATGCATCCGAATTTGTTATCATATTACGGTATTGAGCGTAGTTCAATTAAATGCGGAAGCTAAAATAAAATCAGTTATTAGATATGCTAGATTACTTTTTCCCTTATTAACATAGCAATATGAAATCCATCTATATCCTTATGTAATTGCAAAACCACAAATAAAATCCTGAAATGCCTCAATATCATAAATAAATACTAAGTCATGAAGCTACATCGCGTAGTCATGACCAACGTCCATATCCCATGGCGTATACAAAACATACATGTTCAACACACAAATAAATCAAAGGCATGGACAACCCACATGCTCACAAACAAATAAAACATCCATAGTCTAGTAAAAACATAACGTCATAGTAGTCATATCTCAGGTACAATAATCATGTCCAAATGATATAAATAAAGCATGCATATAAATCAATCTGCTCCGACCTCTTGCCTTGGGAAGCATCCATCTCATGGACGTCTACACCTGAAAATATGCCTCACACGGGGTGAGATCTATAAAAAGAAATATCAGTAAGCAAAGGTTCTCGAAGAGTTCCTCCGCCCCAAGCTTACTTCGGTATAACAGTTCAAATATAACAGTTCAACAATAGTAGCATAATCACATGATGCAGCAACATATATATCATGCATGGGTGCTAACAAGTCTACTGGCCAGAAAACGCATGGTTTACGCACATCTGCTACACGCATAAGAAGCATAAGGCATCTACCTTATACCCACACTTAGGGATTACCATCTTGTGCAGCTCCACACTACACTCAAGGATTACCATCTTGTGTGTAATACACCATATAACATACATATATAAGAGTGCATCATTTCATCATCTCAAATAACAGATAAGCACATATACCACATAAAACTACCATCCCCCTCTTGGAGTATGGTGGAACAAATGAGAATCAACCCTGAGAACACGAAACTTACCTGTCAAGTAGTGTACTCAAGCTTAAAATCCAAACAACAGTCCACAAGTCAAAACACAACAGGATCAAGGTCTGTTTATAACATAAATATCATCAATACTCATGCTCTATAATTTCAAGTCAAAAGAGATACATTTTCTTTTTCATTTAATGACCGTAGACTTCTCTCAAAGCCATAAGCCTTCAATATTATTGGTTCTGACTTAATTAGATCATTATAGGGGTCCAGAAACTAAACTCACGCTTCTGTTTGGGCAAAATAGCTTAAAACATTATTTTTCCCAGAATATCCAGATATTCCTCGGGGACATATCCGGATATCAATATCCAGATATCACAGGGTCAATACCTGGATATCCATATCCGGATATCACAGACCCAATATCCGGATATCCATATCCCGATATTCACAGACCCAATATTCGGATATCCATATCCAAATATCACAAACCCAATATCCGGATATCAATATCCAGATATCACAAATCCAATATCTGGATATTCATATCCATATATTCACAGACCCAATATCCGGATATCCATATCCAGATATCACAAACCCCAATATCCGGATATCACAAACCAAATATCCGGATATTTCGCGACAGAATGCAGTTTTGCATTTTCGCGAAGATATCCCTTCGAGGTTCCATTTTTAACACTTTCAGATGTCCAAGCATGTATTTTTAGACACATTTAAGCAAGTGTTCGTGTTGGTTAATTAATATCTTCATTTAACATGCCAAGACTTGAGAACGACAGGTACTCCAAGGGTGCTAAGCATATGGAGTTGAAGTAATTTGCCGTTAAAGAAGAAGTTCAGAAACAAAGAGTGTCAATAGAGCATATAAGCACCAACCTTATGATAGCTGATCCCCTAACAAAGGGATTACCGCCCAAGACATTCACTGGTCATGTGTATAATATGGGCATTATGTCTGCTAGCGAATGTTAAACTATATTAGTGTTTAATTTTATTAACACTTTGAATTCAATAATGTGTAAGTTTCTAAAATTTTCTGTTTTCAAACTTATGTTTGCATGCATAAATGAATGATATTTTTGAATAACAAAATTTGTCTTTATAAAAGGCATCATTGTATGCTTCCCTTTAAAGTTTCATGTTGGGAAAAGAGTTGATATGGTAGTACATGGAAGGAACTATACTAATATGTGAGAGTCCAGAACCGCCATGACTCTTATTGGCTCTATTTCTAATTGTGACTTATAATGAGGCCAATTATGGTAATCTTTAGCCGAATGTGCACATCAAATCTTATATTTGTCGAATCATGTAATAGTGTTTACCACATGAGCCAAGTGGGAGAATGTTAGATATTTCCGTTCGTGGCTCATGTGTTTTGAATGAGTCAAATATATGATGGGCTAACAAAGATATATTCGGTTTTTAAATGGCCTGATTAGTGGGAGGTAGTTAAGGGACTCTAGTAATTAGCTTGATGGAAGCAGTTACATGAAGATTAGGATAAATAATCCTTCATCTCTGCCCATTAAGGGGTTCTGATTTTTTGCCATCAAGAAATAGTAGAGGGACCTAGAATGATAGGGAGAAGAGACTGAGAAAAATATTCCGCATAAAGAAATTCTCAATTGATAGTTTGCTGTCACAACCATTTCGTTTGCTCCCAATAAGTGCCACTTTGCAGAAAGAGTTTTCAACTCAAGTATTTTCTGTCATCAACTATGGACAGAGGTTAGTGTTCTCATCATTATTTACAAATGTGAAACTCATGAATTCTAAAGATTCTATTCATGTTCTTGTTGTTATTATTCATTGAGCATGAAGTTAGAGATATGTTTACAAGGATTTGTTATCCCCGCCAATTGGGAGGATTGGGAGTCCATGATTTGCATATCCACAATGTTGCTTTTCTATTTAAGATAGCTTGACAAATTATTACCCATCCTAATGCTCTATGGTTACAGGTTTTAGTGGGTGAATATGGGAGAAATATGGATATTCGACGTGGTATCTCTTGTCAACCTTATGATTCGATCTTATAGAAAGGTCTAACTAATATCTGGGATCTATTTCTCAATCATCTGCGTTGGGTTATAGGAGATGGGACAACAATTTTATTCTGGGAAGACAAACGGTTAGATTTTGATGTTCCTTTGAAAAATTTTCTCTTCACATGATTTGGAGTTGAAACTTTCTGATTTAATTGGTTCAGAGATGGGTAACTGGTATTGGGACTACTTAAGTGGGGCTCTCCCAAGTGACATTATTCAGAATATTCGCTCATATTTTGCCTCCTGATCATAACAGAGGAGGGGATTATTTTCCATGGGAAAGAACTTCTTATAATACAGCTACTGTCAGCAAGATTTATAGGCACCTAATGTGTTTTGAGGAATTTACTCCTGACCCAATATGGAATTTAATTTGGAAATGGGCGAGGTCGACAACGTATCAAAACATTTATATGGCAACTCCTTCATGGGAAGGTTTTAACCAAGAAATTTACATCAAGGTGGGGAGGCACTTGTACCTGTCATGTGTGCCCAAATACAGAAGAAGATATCCTTCATGTGTTATTAAGAGATTGTCAGCTTGCTATGCCTATTTGGTGCTCCTGGTTTAATAACTCAATTCCACTAGACTTTCTTACAGATTCTCAACAGTCATGGTTACACCGAAACCTGACTAAAGATTGGCAACACTCTCAAGCTCAATATTGGAGAGACATTTTTATGGCTACATGCTGGAATTTGTGGAAGTGGAGGAACAATGATTTGCATTCCAACAACTCTTCTCGTCCTTCACAGCCCACTTTTGCCATCACTAACTATATTGCTGAGATTAAACGATCCTCTGTTAGTTCTCAAATAATTCAACTCTTTGATATTACTGTTGATACTTGGCAACCTCCACCCAGTGGTTGGTGGAAACTTAATGTTGATGGTTCGGTCAAGCAGCCCGAAAATAAAGCTGCTTGTGGAGGTTTGCTTAGAGATTCTCAAGGAAAATGGCTTGTTGGTCTCATTTATTATATTGGTTCCTGGGATATCTTATCAGCAGAAATTTGGACTATTATTAAAGGAATAGAAGTGGCTTGGATAATGCAAGTGTCTTCTCTGATCATAGAGAGTGACAGTAGAAATGTTATTGATCTTTTATCTCCTCATTCATCATCACATCATACTTATTCTCCACTGGTATATACAGTCAAGAAGTGGTGCGATAAGGCCTGGACAACAGATTTTATTCATGTACATTGTTCATGTAATTAGTGTGTAGATTGGATGTTAATTATGCTTTCTCTTGACCTGATGACTTCATCATATTTTCTGAAGCTCCTCCAACACTCCTCCTAGCTTTTTTAGCTTCTGATTTCCCTTGGTCTTTTTTATAGTTTATCATGTTACATGAACACTGTTCATCGTTCCTGCTGATACATAGAAAATCTCACTTTCCTTTATTTATTTTTTCTTTTTCTTCTTTTAAAGTGACCGACCAAAATCTCTTCTCACTCTGCACGACTACTATTTATTTTTCCGGTAACATAACTAAAAGCCCTATATATAAATATAACTTCAATTCCAACACTTAATCATAAGAAAATGATATCAATTTAGTCTCTTAATAATTAAAAAAACTAATAAGTTAGTCCCTTAATTTTGCTATTCGTGTATAGAAAAATATTTTTATTGTTAATAAACTAAATTGATGAAATATACCTTTTTGGGACTAGAATAATGCCAGTGACTAAAAGAAATGTTTATTCTATGTTAAATTGTTGTTGCTAACCCTTTTGTTACACTCTTATAATAAGTCAACTAATCCTACAGTAAAACACACCATTTAGAAAAATATGTCATAGTTTACTTATACATGTGTAATATGTGGATTGAAGGATTTGGAAGAAATTGAAAGAAGGTTAGATTCATTTTGGGTAAACATTATTTTTATTTCGAAAACTTTTTTAATGCAAAAATAAAATGAAAGATTAGCATGTAGTCTTTTAATTATTTTTATTCATTTCTATAAACAACTTATAATTTAGAAATGCAAAAACTAATTTTTCCTATACCTTTATTTTTAAATCCCTCCATCTAAACATGTCTTACATGTGAATTATTCTCGGTAATATCTATATATTTAGTATAAGTACTTAGAAAAATTTCTCCATAAACAAATTTTAGATTAAATCAGCAAATATTAATATGTTGTCATTTTCAATGTAAAATAGTGGTTTAGTATTAGAATTTAAGGAGAGGTTATAGTTACAACCTCTTTTTCTTACTACTTCTTACTACCAAATCTTAACCGTTGATTTTCGTCAATCTAACGGTTATAATTTAATAAAAATTAATAATTAATAAATATTGTTCTGTCCTTGAGACAGAGATGTCTAGCCCAGTCAGGCTAGTACGTTAATATTGGATCTGATGACCTCTCCAAGGTATCTATGAGGGAGATACCCTTGAGTCAAGGAGATCACTGTGCACATAATACTATAATGGCGTTAGCCAATGGGGTGTGTGTGCGTGCGCAGTGACAGCATAACAATAAGAGAGAGAATGTGTGTACCTTTAGGGTTTGCCCTGGTATTTATAGAGGTTACTTGTAGATAGTTTGGATAGCTATGCTGACACATAAAGTGGATAGCTATGCTGACACATTAAGATTAGTAGGATTTGATTAACATCAATCCATATCTTGGATTGCCCCTTGTTGGGCTTACTACTTTATGGGCCCATCACGTGGGTCTATAACAGTCGGGCTACCTGGGTATCCGGTAGTCGGGATGAACCTATGAGTGCCTTTTTCCCAATTGTTAACTCCTGAATGTGTTTGCGCTTTTGTAGACTTGCACGCTCTTCTGACGAGCGAATTCTTTTTTCTCACGGGATGTTCTTTGCCCCCCTTATGCCGACGAGTTGAGTATCAACCCGGTGGGATATTTTGGGTACCCTGCAATGTTTGAACCAGGTACAATGCCGATCTGTTTGGTTGCCTCCCAATGTCGGCAGACATGTTGCTTTCGGGTTCTCATCTTCCCTATGTGCAGCGTCATTTTTCCTCGTTTTGCCTTGCTGGTTGAGCATCAACCATATTGCTATTCTGAGTTAGGAATACGCTTGAGTTGTTTGATCCTACTTGCGGATTACCCCCAAGCGGTACTCCTGATCTCAAAATGCATCTGCATATTGATTTGGTCAACGGTTGTGCATGATCCCGTCGGTATTTTCATGAAGAACCCGCGTCGGCATTGTACCCGGGTTACGAGGGCATGTATGTATGCCTATTGCTTCCTTGTGTAGCCGGGTAGAAGCTGTGCTGAAATAACCTTGAGTTGATTATTACCCTAGCATCAGCTCCGAACTCGGTGAACAGTTGTATGTTCATATACGTCTTGTCTCATATGTAGGTTTGCGAACGATGATCATGGCGTTGTGCCACGTGTTCCAGCCCGCGTACTATAGCGTGTTGCGGCCGTTCCTATGCTGTCATTGTGTTTCGTGCGCATTTATTGCAGCATCGCTTCAGCTGTCTTATCATCAAAATTTTATTTATTTTATATATATATATATTTGTGTGTGAAGTGGCAGTTTTGCCCTTGCCCTTTAGCCTCCTCTGCGCTGTGATTTTCGCGCATGATGATTGCGATTTCCATCCACGATCGTGGCAGTTATAAGTTAAGGGTGAAAGTACTTATGATGTCGGCACAACTTTCTGCATCCACGAAAATCTTCCTGACCCGGCAATTTACTAGGGTCCCTGCGAATTACCAGTCCGTCAACATGATCGGGCAGCACCCCGCGCATGTCCTCCTTAGTAAAGTATAAAAGAGGTGGATCTGGCTTGGTTGAGTCTTCTTTGAACTTGGGACGATCAAGAATGGAGAGTACCTCTTTCAAGTACTTTCTTCTAGCATTTAAATTATCTCCTCTACCCCCCAAAGCTCCACTAATTACATTACAATCAAACTCCACTTCTGGGAATTCGTCATAGTTGGAATCATTTTTCTGATTCTTATCTTGTCTGTTCTTATTTTTAGTAACGGGGCTTTTGCTTCGGTTCCTGTTTCCCAACTTCCTTTTGTTCTTTTTGGAACCTTGAGTTTTTATTACATATTGACGTAATCTACCGTCTCTTACAAACTTCTCCACCGCATCTCGGAGATCCCAGCACTGATCAGTGGTGTGGCATGGCCCATCATGAAAGGCGCAGTATTTGGACTTATCTAATCCTCCTCTGTCAAATACGGGACGAGGTCTCTCCACCTTTTTCATCTCCATCGTGGCTACTTCTCTCCAGATTTGAGAACGCGACGCATTCAAAGGTGTATACTTATCGTACCTTCCAATGCGGTCTCTCATGTCCGGGATTCGTTGGCGCTGATCCTTCTTCTTGCTGTTAACTCGTTCCTTTCCCTTTGGGGGTGGACTCCTCCTTCTCGGGCTTGTTCTGTTGACTTCATCAGATTGCGCATTTGCAATCTCCATTTGCTCTAGTGCAAGGTATTTCTTCGAGCGAGTTCTAAACTCCTCCAATGTCTTTACTGGGTCCTTATAGACCGACTTGGCGAGTCTGGATCCACCATCCAGACCTGCGACAATGAGATGGACGTGGACATTCTCTTGCAACCCTGGGACCTGCAGTGCAGCGTCCTTGAACCGGTTAAGGTATCTTTGGAGGGTTTCTCCAGGTTGCTGTCGTATCTTTCCAAGAGCGAACTCGGACTAAGGATGCTTCTTGCTGGTTGCAAAGTTCAACAGGAACTTCTGTCCGAACTCCTCAAAGGATCCGATGGAATTAGAAGGCAAGGTTGAAAACCATGCCTGTGCTGCCCCGTCAATGTTATAGCAAATATTCGGGATATGAGAGGTTCAACAATTCCCCGAATATACATGTCTGTGTCAAAGGCATCTATGTGCACCTCCGGATCTTGGCTCCCATCATATTTCGGTAAACGTGCCGAGTCAAAGTCCTCTGGGAAGACAGCGTTTAATATTTCAGTAGTGAATGGGCTATTATTATACTACCCCTGCTGTACTTCCTCCTATATCTGCCAGGTTCCACTCGTCCTCGGATGTTTTGAAGATCCTGTTGATACTGAGCTCTAACCCGGTCCTCCTGACCGTCAGCATGTGCTTGATGATTTTGTACATCTTGGCCATCACTGACCTGGTGTCCCTGGTTTACCAGGTTACCAGGGTTTTCTGCATGAGGAACTTGGTATGATTGAACCGAGTTCCTAGGTCCTTCTCGGCCAAAGGCAGGCTGGCCTTCAAAATTGGTCATTCCTGGTACAGTCCGTCGTGTTAATCGTCGCTCCAGGTCTTGCATCCCTCTGTTATTTTCCTCTCGAATAGCCCTGAAATCTTGTTGCCGTTGCAAGTTAGTACGGGTTTCCAGCACTGCTATTCGTTCCATAATTGCGTTTAATGCGTTGTTGGCCAACCGAGTATCCGGATCGGCCGATTGAGCGACGCGCGCAGCCAGATCGCCAGGATACTGGGCAGGGTTGCTCCTTATTGGAGCTACGTTCGCTGCAGCTCCCCCATTTCGGAGTACAGGCGTTGAAGCGGTGTCTGAAACATCGTCTTCGACCTGGACGTGGTCGTAATCCACGTTGTTTCCGATCCGATTATAAGGCTGATTTATCTCCTCAATGACTTGTAACATCCCGAGCGCTGATGAGGACGAGGAGTGATCGCCGGTGCAAAGAGGCACGGACAAGGAGCGGCTCATGACAGGCTTCCAGCGGGGGGTTACATGCATGAGTGAATCGAATCGACACCCGAAAGAGAGGGATTCCAAAGGTTGTGCAGGTATATGACTGCACAGTTTGAGATAGCTTATAAGAATTAATTGGTACTACCTATGCAAAACAAGATGCATCTACTTTTCGGTAGTCCAGAACGGAAGAACTCCATAGTTAAGCGTGCTTGACTTGGAGCAATTCTGGGATGGGTGACCTCCTGGAAAGTTTTACCAGGAAGTGTGCGAGTGAGGACAAAGCACGCTGAAAAGTCTCGTGTTAGTGTGTGGGGACAGTCGTTGATCCTTGCAAGTTGTCAGGCGTTATAGTGGTATCAGAGCAGGGCCTCTCTTCCAGTACGGTGTTCGAGGACGAACCAGGCGGAAGCTGGTGGGCATGTAACATCTCGAGCGCTGATGAGGGCGAGGAGTGATCGCCGGTGCAAAGAGGCACGGACAAGGAGCGGCTCATGACAGGCTTCCAGCGGGGGGTTACATGCATGAGTGAATCGAATCGACACCCGAAAGATAGGGATTCCAAAGGCTGTGCAGGTATATGACTGCACAGTTTGAGATAGCTTATAAGAATTAATTGGTACTACCTATGCAAAACAAGATGCATCTACTTTTCGGTAGTCCGGAACGGAAGAACTCCATAGTTAAGCGTGCTTGACTTGGAGCAATTCTGGGATGGGTGACCTCCTGGAAAGTTTTACCAGGAAGTGTGCGAGTGAGGACAAAGCACGCTGAAAAGTCTCGTGTTAGTGTGTGGGGACAGTCGTTGATCCATGCAAGTTGTCAGGCGTTATATGACTGGATCCAACGGCTGATTCTGGTTTGGGGGTGGCTGCTGGCTACTGCTCCTCGTCTGGATTGCCATCCCTTGTCAGATTTGGTGGGAACTTCAGATTCAAATTCAAAGAAAAGAATCCCCACAGACGGCGCCAATGTTTTGTCCTTGAGATAGAGATGTCTAGCCCAGTCAGGCTAGTACGTTAATATTGGATCTGATGCCCTCTCCAAGGTATCTATGAGGGAGATACCCTTGAGTCAAGGAGATCACTGTGCACAGAATACTATAATGGCGTTAGCCAATGGGGTGTGTGTGTGCACAGTGACAGCATAACAATAAGAGAGAGAATGTGTGTACCTTTAGGGTTTGCCCTGGTATTTATAGAGGTTACCTGTAGATAGTTTGGATAGCTATGCTGACACATAAAGTGGATAGCTATGCTGACACATTAAGATTAGTAGGATTTGATTAACATCAATCCATATCTTGGATTGCCCCTTGTTGGGCTTACTACTTAATGGGCCCATCACGCGGGTCCATAACAAATATGACCCAATAAATTATAACTGTTGAATTGAATGATTCAACGGTTAAAATTTAGCAGTAAAAGGTAGTAAGAAAAAAAGATAATAACTATAATCTTCCCCTAAAAATAAATAAAAATATTGTGTGTCAAATTTATTTACGAATTTGTGATTCATTACTAATATATCAAAAATATTAAATTAGACTGCCAAACTACACTATAGTGTGACAGGAGAGAAAAATATTAACAAAAATAGTATATAAAAATAGGGTTTTATATTTCTTATGATGTAGGAGAATACAACAATTCCCTGTTGACCCTTCAATTCATGTGTTGTCACTATTTTTTCTCTCTTCTGGTAGGTCCCACTTTCAGTTAGCTAAGAAGTATATATCCCTTAAAAATAAAATAACACCTAAGAAACAAATGGATAAAAGTTGTGCAATGTACAGGCCTTACAAGAATAGGCCCCAAAGCCGATAACACCTAGGAATAAATTTTTGGTACTTTTGTATCAAGATTCAATGCATCTCATCAATGAGAACATTACACATCAGAGGAGAGCAAAAAAAATTGACAGAAAAAAAAGAATTTTAACTGACATGTAATATTTTCATTGGTGGGATGCACTGAATCTTTGGTACAACAGTAGTACCAAATATTTATTCAACAACTAGTTCAGGATATAATATACCTAGCATTTATGTTGCTCTGACACCGACGCAGCACATAATACAATATGATAACATGTTAATTCTAAAAATATTATATTTTCACATGTTAGAATATGTTTTGATATTAAATAATATTCTTAATATATAATATAATTTACATTTAATAAATATTGCTTTTGTGAGTGTGTATTTCCAACACGTTGTCCTCTGTTCTCTCAAGCTGATATATATATATGGGTTTATTTTTTCTGCAGTTACTACAGATAACTTATCTGCAGTAAGCCAATACGACGTCGTTTTGGGACAGAAATCATGATGTTTTTGTAATTTTAATTTATTTCAGGGTTATAATAGTCTTTATATTCATAATTTTTTAAGATTTCAATACCAAAACGACGTCGTTTTGAGAATAAATGCAGATAACTTATCTGCATTAACTGCAGAAACATTTTTCATATATATATATATATATATATATATATATATATATATATATATATATGAAAAATATTTTTTCATATTATAAGAGAATCGTTTTTTTCGATAAGTGACCCTTCGATTTTCGTGTAACATTTTTTTTTTTTTTTAAATAGAGGTGGGCCCCACATAAAATGTGTGAGAAAATTTTCTCATATTACATAAAAAAAATTAAATCAAGGGAAAAAAGTTTAAAACTCCAAACGCAGCGTTTTACTAAATTGCACAAAACCACATGTTATGTAATACAAAACCCGATCAGTATTCATATATGGGAAAAATGTTTCTGCAGTTAATGCAGATAAGTTATCTGCATTTATTCCCATAACGATGTCGTTTTAGTATTGAAATCTTAAAAAATTATAAATATAAAGACTATTATAATCCTGAAATAAACTAAAATTACAAAAATATCATGATTTCCGTCCCAAAACGACGTCGTATTGACTTACTGCAGATAATTTATCTGCAGTAACTGCAAAAAAAGCGAATCCATACATATATATATATATATATATATATAACTTTTTTGAATATTATTTACTTGTTTTTTTGTTTGTTCATTTACATTATTTCAATTCTCTAATTTATTGTTAGCATGATCTATAATAATATATTAAATAAAGATAATAAAATGAACATAATAAAAAGAATAAAATTATATCTTTACAAATTTTTTAAAAATTAAAATCAACTAATCAATACATGCGTAAAGAAAGATGTGATTTGAACTCCATTACATAAGGAATACACGTCGGAATAGATTTTTCTTGTCAACCTATAAAATTAATTTTAACAATTTTGTTTTGTTAGAATTTTTTCTTTATTTTATTTCTATAGATCAAACAAATATCAAGTATTTTTTCAATTTGTCAATAATGTGTACAAATAATTTAAAATATCCATTTAAATATAATCAACTCCTAAATCCACTGATTCCCAAAGAATATTTTCTTCGATAAGAATTTTTCAAAGATTTGCCCAGATAAACATTGGCCACGACTGCATCCATATTTTCATTCCTGATCTCTTTCACCATCTTTCCCGATCCGATTAATAGAATTAAACTTTCAAGAACATTAATTGATAGGGCTAGTTCAATTTGGTGAGGTTCGCTACTTTTGAAAGTGATAAACTAAATCAAACTTTTTAACATCTAGTTTACTGGATTTAATTAGTTTCTTACACACCCAGTTGATTTACTGAATCTGGGACAACAGACAAATATATCAAAGGCTCAAACCTGAGAACTTACAAAAAGTCCTTAAACAAATCAAATTTTTCTCAGGCCTTTGAAAACAGATCAGTTACAAAACAAGAATGAGACTTAAAATAAGTTCAAATGCCTATACTAGCAAACTGAAAAATAAAATAGCCTTATAAATCAGCAGCTATAACACATAATGAAATCAAAACTGGAATCCGTGAGGATGCAGGATCTCTTCAACTCTGAGCTTCATCAATTTTCTTTTTACGTTGTTTAATAAGATCGTTATGAGCTTGCTTGCGTTTATTCGATATCTGAATGACACATTTTCAAACATAAAATAATGAAAAATCAGAACCAATTGAAAAGACTACACCAATCGAGTTTATATAATAAACTTCAAAGGCAACCTGTCACTTTGCAACCGGTTAGACAGGACACTTGATTAGAAAGAACAGTAAAAATAAAATTGTAAGCTCAGGTATAGATGTGGTAAAAGGGTAACCGCCAACCCGTCAATGTAACTTTTTTTGAAAATTTGTATTCCCCATAAATGCAAAGGGTATCAAATGAAGACTAAAGAGGTGTAAAAAGATCATTAATTAATTTTAAAATAATAAAAAAAAGAGAGAGATCAACTCGTCCTTCAGCCAGTTCAACCTGCTTAGACTCACCCTAATGTGTGGTGGGTTCAAATTCGTTGAAAATCCCAACCCAACCCGCTATATGTGATGGGCTAGACAGGCCAACCGGACACTGGACAAATAGATTATTTGAAAAAAAAAAAATAGTACTGGTGATTCTGCATAAGGAAGGATAAAAAGAGTTACCTGCATGGCTTCCAATAGTTTTCTCTTTTTACGTGACATCATAAGTTTACCCATGTCATCAACATCAGCAACATTTTCTTTAATGCTGGTAGTTGACTCTCCAGGGTGTACAACTCCAGTAAATGTTTCTTTACCAACATTAGAACCTGCTGAAGCATAACTAACACCTTCAAGTTCTTTTTTCAAATCATCATGGTATTGCTGCTCGAGAATCATCATCTGCAACGCGATCATTCGAATTATAATAATTGAATAACAAAGTGAGCCCCTCCACTCATTCCACTATTATGATTCTGTGTTCTTCTCACACTATATGCATACCTTCTGCTTTCTCCGTGTGGCTTCATTAGCCTCTGCTCGATCAATAATACCTTCGACCAGAAGATTTTGAGGATCTTCCAGATCTTCTTTTCCAACACCTGGAAGTGGAAGAACTTCCTCTCTGGCAGCAGCTTGCAAGTGTTTAATGGTCTTTGCATAGTCAGGAACATATGCTCCTTCTTCGTCGTAGTTAATAAAAGGTGACAAGTGCGGTGGAGGAATCCTGTTGATGAAAGAAACATTTTAGCCAGGAAAGTTGTAGTTAAAATAAAGATAGGCTCTTTTTAATATAAAGGGCAAATCTTTGTGAGGGTAGGGGTGAGAGGATAGACTTTCTTTAATATACGTACACATTTTTCTTCAAATTTAATAGAGAGAGAAACATACAGTACACATACATACATACATACATATACATATAATATGTATGGATTTTTCTAACCTGCTCTCTTAAATAAATGTAAAATTAATGACTGTGAGGACAACTAAATTGATGAACTGATTTTCTCTGTTTACATAATTACTGTAGATTTGGCATTGTATCATAATTACTAATTCTTTTTTCAGATTTAGATAAAAATCCTTTAATTAGAAACAAATTCATCCAACAAAATATAAGGATGAAAGGATATATAGACGTGTGATTCCACAGAATGCTATCATGATCCCTTGTAGGAAAAATTAATTTGCTCAGACAAATAAAATGGCACATTCCCACCTAGAAAAACTTCAACCAATAAGAACCATAGTGAACCTAAAATAAGCACAGATAATGCAATTTCAATTATCAGAGAACAGAGGCGAAGGAACTAGTTTTCTGACAAGCAAAAATATTAACATGGTTTACATTGTAAAAGATAGAAATTGTAAATTTCCACAATCAACACCAAACTGATCAAAATGGTTCAACAGATATGAGAAGTGAATAAAGAAACACAAATGAATTAGAAGTTACCTTCCCACCGCATAATTCTCCGTTGGTAAAATAATCCGCGCATTCACACAGTCAAATACCCACTGCGGTTGAACATATTCTCTTGAGAGAAACCTGTGTCCTTGTGATTCCCTGTCAACAACCTAAACATAAATCAATAATTAAGTGAACCTAAAAGGAAGGTATAAAAAGTTATGTCACCTAAAATATGGTAAGCTTAATCACAAACCTGATGAGTAATGCTCTGGTCAGATTCCCCAAATGGTGCCCCCTCTCCCTCCCAGGAGACTATACCACCAAAAGCCGGAATAACAAAAAGTAATGATTCCCTTGGTGCCTGAATAATTAGACCAGAACGGACACAGGTAATGTCAAAACATACACACAATAATGAGAAAAATTCCACAATAAACCTTTCATTGAAAACATATAGCATCATCACACTTTTTTTAAAAAATCTGATAAGATGTGTTCTGTTATATGCACATGATCTGCATCATCGGACATCAATTTTAAAATTACAACACAAATTTCATACATTAATATGCTTAATTTTTTTTTAAAATGTTCATGTTGCAACAGGAAAACAAAGTCACCTTATAAATATCAACAAATTCACCATGCCAGAGTACTTGACAAATATCTTAATGGTTTCCCACCAAAACAAGGTGATTCTCTTTAAAGAGAATCTTTAGATTCGTACAAACAAATTTAGAGGGAGAGAAGCCTGCCTCATTCTAAGGTCAGAGCATACTGTAAGCCTCAGGAAGGGCTTACAGTGGTACCCACATATAACCTACCAAAGAAAGTCCACTAGTAAGAATAGAACCAAGACCTTATTGTGGACAATATTCAATCTTAACAGTTGAAGCTGTTTAGCCAACCCTCACTGGCCTCTTTAAGAGGGTTTTTACTAATTATCTAATAGCATCTAGCAGAAATTTAACAACAGTAGGCTTTCAAGTTCTACTACAAATTAAAACATAACTAGACAATATGTATGACCCAGCTGTTCAATTGAGAAGTGAATAATACACACACACACACACACAGAGAGACATATACATATAGATAAATGTTATCAACTCTGACTTTAATTCTTTAAGAAATGTATTTGCAAATTTTTAACATCACTAATCCATATATAACCTCTTTGTTAATTTTACTTTAAACCATTTTAAAATCATGAAATGTAACTCAGCAAATACTATGCACGCAAATTCCCAACTATTTGACAAAAACAATAGTTTCAAATGTAACTCAGCAAATACTATGCACGCAATTCCCAACTATTTGACAAAAACAATAGTTTCAAATAGTGGTATCAAGACTGTCAAAATAAAGGTCTTACCTCCCTGCTCAAGAAGAACTTCATATTTTTAAAGAGCTTTTTACATTCTTTTGTATCTTGATCCTCTTCATCTTCATCAGCAACTTCCTCGACAAGGTGCATTAGTGCACCAGGTTCATTGGAAGGAAGTTGATGCTGAAGTTGAGCAAGTCTTAGCTCAGATTTTTCATCTACAGTCTCTGCCATTTTTTGCTTGGTCTCCACTTGCTCAGATTCAGCTACATGAGAAGCTTCAGAATTGACTACAGAGGGTCTGGTATTCGCATTGGCATATCTTGACAGCGCATATAAATCTACATAATTTGAAAAGAAATTTATCAGTGGATACATAAATATCTGCTGCAGCAAAGTTCCATTTAAGTTGAGGAAAATTGTACCTGCTGCCAAAGCTTCCAACCGAGGATCAAGTATGGGGGGATACTTCAAATTTATAGAGTGATAGAGGCGGAAATTGACAAAACCAAGAAGAGGCTGCAGCAATTCATTGTAGAAGTTTAAGAAAATAGTAAAAAGTTGACCAAACCAGGTAAATAGGTATGAATACAATCAAGGATTAGGAGATACAGGTCCAACAGTGAAGACAGAACAAGGAAGTTGTGTAACTAAGTTTGGTTTATATATGATCCCGACACAACACTAGAACTTATTCGAATTAAACATTTACATGATTAAAATACATAGATCTATAATATTAATTGGGATGACAAGAATATTGATGGGTTAATGGAATAAAGACACTACATAAAAACATAACATGAAACTAACCTCATACAATTGCAAAAAGTTTAGCATGGTAGCGATGTCAACATCATCAGACACAACCTGCTGTAGTGAATGAGGAGTCAACCATGTTATTGTTTGGCCCTCGATCTCAGCCTGCACAACCAGCACAATCAATCCATAACTTGTACTATTAAGATTAATGAACATTACAAATGCCACAAGTTATACCTGGTAGTATATGCCTTTAACAGATACAAATGTTTTTCTTAACTTGTGAGTGCGCGATATGAATGCTTGCCATTCATGTGCCATTCTAGCAGACAAGCAACAAGAATAAATACAGATTTAAAGATCATTAGCAGCATGAAAATTTGCATTATTTTTAAAAGAAAATACATGAAAATACCAATGGGACTTAAATCTAAAATCTGCTCCTCAGGTCCTTACTTTCAAAGGAAAGCCAAAAAGGCCTAAATTCTTTATTGCATATTAATTCAAAGTTACTCAAATTCCAAGTATATACCTTCGACATTTATGGACACGCTCAACTTCAATTTTTTTGCTCTCTGATGCAGGTAAAGCTGCAAAAAGATGCACCATTGAAAGACAGTCATCCAATTCTCCAAGTGCATCTACAAATCTTGGGTATCTGTAATTCAAAGAACAATCAAGTAAATTGGAAATTCACCACCAGTAACAAGACATAAACCGAGATCAACAAAATCAAACAAACCTCTGCCGAATAATCCTATCAATCTTGGGTTTGGGTGTTTTCTCCCGCAGCCTTTTCGCTCGTTCATGGTTTTTCTTTGCCTCTGCCTTCTTTATTTTTCTCTCATGTACTCTTATTGCTCTATGTATTTCAAGCAAAGGTTCATGATGAAGAAATGTGATATCCTTCACATGGTAATAAGTCTGGTGAGTTCCTTTGAACTTTTTCTTAGGCTCCCGAGGAGTTACTCCTTTCAAAATGCATAGTTTCCTAAAATTTGCAAAAGACAATATCAGAATCAAAATCTTTATTGTTTCCCAAATGTTTCACAATAAAAATTAAGATATGCAATTCACCATATGATATCATTCAGCCAATAGATTTTTAAACCCAAAAGAAACCTCTTTTTCCGTGTTGAAGAATAAAGTTGATCCTTGGCTAAATTCCAAAAAAAAAAAAAAAAAATGGATTTACAAATGAGATTTGAATATGGAACCTGAAAAGGGGTAGACTAATTTGAAGCTGCTTGAGTGCTTGTGACCTCGTGACAAATTTAGCAGCGTTTCCCTCCTTTTTCTTTCCCTGCCATAAGAAAAAAAGAAAGAAAAATATCACATCACCATAAAGGACTTAGAAACTCTCTACAAGCATAACATGTTGAAAGAAAAGGGTTAACTTTCAACAAGAAAACTTTCGTTTATTTTCCCTCTAATTTCCTTATCGTACATAAATGAGCAGCAATCAAAATATTACAAATACCAAAAAAAAAAAAAATTCACCCCCAACACAAAATCACAATATGGGCATGAACCAAAAGAGAAGAAAATAGAAGTACATACTACCCATCTATTAAAACACCAAAAGAGAAACAAATAATAATAATAATAATAATAATAACTACTTTCATAGTTATGAAAGCAGAAACAGATTTTCAAGCAAATTCACAAAGTCATGATAATCTCAAAAGGGACGTGTTGAGACGAAGATGAGTTTCGAAACCGTGAAAAGAGCGTTCAGAACTCACCGGGGGTCTGTAGTGCTTCACCATTGTTGCTGTTGAGAGAGAGGTTAAAAAAAAACGCAGGTGCAAAGTAATAGCCTCGCACACAATCGGACTTCAACTTTTTAGGGTTTAAGATTGTGTATGCAGGTACTGCTCGGCTGTCAAACGACACCGTTTAAATCTCTAGGTTGGGTTTTTTTTTTTAAACATTATTTCTTTGCGATTAGTATTTATTTTTTATTATTATTTTAGTCAAAAATTACTATGTTTTATTGTGAGAAAAATAAAAATCATGTTAAGAGAAAATAAAAAAAATTTAATTTAAATATTAAATAAAAAATGCTAATTTTAACTAAAATAATAGATGGAGAAATAATCTAATATAATCTAAATAAAAAAGTTTTTCCCTATTTCTTTTTCCTCCTTGTTATAGTAGATGGAGAAATAATCTAATATAATTTATATTGTTCCGGGTTAGTTACTCAGATACGGGTTGGAAGAACCCGGGACAAAGGTACCCGGGTTATAGGGCAGTTGTCTCCTTTATTAATCCAGAAGGTGGGACTTACCACGATGGCACGTCCCAGATAACTACTCATCAACATCCAAGGTAACCACCTTCTCTCCACGTCCAGTGCAACTACGCTAACTAGGAATATAAATATAGGGGTTAATATCCCAAGGAGGATAGACAATTAGAACTAATCCATACTAATGTTCGTCCAGAACATTTGGCGTCGTCTGTGGGAAAGGTAAAGCTAATCCTACGCATTTTCTTGAGTCATGGCAAGCAACAACCATGATGAGCGAGTGGAGGAGAATGAAGAAAACATAAGGGAAGAGGATTCTTTCCGATCCAGTGGAGGGAGTCGATCATTAGATACTATTGGAGAAGCTTTAATTCAGTTAATGGAGGAGATAAGGAACCGGCAACATCAGGAAGGAAGAGGAAGAAGGCCATATTCAGAAGAGAGATTAGTTGAGAGGAACGTGCCACATGATTGGGATAGATGGAGAGGTTCTGTATCTCCCTTTCCTGATTATACTCCATTATCACTTCCACCTGAGACTGGGAATAGGAGGACAGAAGTTCGAAGAGGGCAAGGATCTCAGATATCCAGAAGTCTTTTAGAGAGGAGAAATTATCAGGGGGAAGGACGTGGAGTAAACCGGAGGGTAGAAGAAGAAGCTTATGATGCAAATGTCAGAGACGCAAGACGAGGACGTGGGCGTCAAGATGAAGATGTTGAGCAACCTCGTGGGGATGCTTGGGAAGGCGAGCAACGACAGGAAGGTTGTCATTATTACGCTCGCCATAGGGGGCAGGGGCGAGGTCAGAGACGTTATGAAGAAGCTGATGAAAGGAGGAGGACAGATGGAGGAAGACGGTATATTTATTACAGAGATGATTTTCCACAAGATGAAGATGAGTACTATTATGCACCAGGAACCCGGGCTCAGAGAGGAGAGTGGCAATCAGTAGAGAATTATAGTCCTCATGGTTATGAAGGACAGATGATGAGACAAGAAGGACCAAGCTGGAACGAGCAGACGAGGAGATTAACACAACAGATGTCGCAGGAGATTCGAGAGCCGCCTGGTAGTCAGGGTCTTTCAGGAACCCCTTTATCTTGGAGATTGAGGGCGAAGCCTATTCCGAGTTGGTTCAAACAACCCACTGAGATGAAAGCTTATGATGGAAGTTCAGATCCAAAGGATTTGTAACCGTTTTTCGGGCAGCGATGTCATTATGTGGAGAATCAGACTCTTTGTTATGTCGGACATTTCCAGTTTTCCTAAGGAAGCAGGCGTTAGAATGGTTTACGGGCCTGCCAGTCAATTACATTGACAGTTGGTCCGATTTATCTCTTCGTTTCATACAGCAGTTTGCTCATTGTGGACCCCATCCAAAAACCACACACAATTTATGTGGAGTGAGACAGAAGCCAGGAGAAAAGGTCAGAGAGTATTATGAACGGTTTCAAGCAGAAGCTAGACAAGTGAAGGGGTTGGAGAATCAGACGTATTTGCTGTTGTTTACCACCGGGTTACAGCCTGGCGGGTTGGCAGATTCTTTGGCGAAAAAAAGGACCGGCTACAAAGGAAGAGTTGATGGAAAGGATTCAGAAGTATATCGATTTGGAAGAATTTAGATCTTCTCAGAAGCAAATTGAACAAGGGTTCAGAGAAGCTACATTTAGGAGGCCGGACAATCCTGCTGGAAGAGGACAGTTTGACGAAAGGCGACCTCGGATAGTAGGGAAAGATTTAGAGAAGCATATAAGAGAGACTTCACACCATTAAATACGTCCAGAGCCCAGATATTGAAGGAGGTAATGTCTACAGAAATGTGAAATGTTCCACGGCCTCCGCCGATTCGGTCGACTTATGCCCAGGCAGATAAAACGAAATGGTGTGAATTTCATCGGGGGTATGGACATTATACAAATGATTGTTTTAACTTGCAGAATGTTATTAAAAGGTTAATTCAAGAAGGGAAACTACAAAAATATGTAAGAAGAGGAGAAGGAGATGGGTGTAAGGAAGATAAGATCCGGCGACTAGACCGAAGTCGCAGCCCGCCTAGGGGAAGGAATAGGGAGGCTAACAAAAATCAAAGAGCAGAAAATCAATCGTCTCCGGGTCGAGTTCCGGTGGGGCATATTTGCACTATAGCTGGAGGGCGAGCAGGAGGAGGAGAATCTGGGAATGCCCAGAAAAAGACTTAAAGATATGTATGGCCATTTCAGAGAAACCGCGTTTTAAAGAAGAGCAAAAAAAGACGGGCAAGCAGGTACTGTTTGAGGATTTAGACGATGAGATACTAGACCCGGAGCATGATGATCCCTTAGTGATTTCGGGATTGTTGGCAAACTATCAAGTTGATAGAATGTTGGTAGATCCAGGGAGTTCAGTGGATATTATATTTTGGGATGCTTTCAGAAGAATGGATTTAGATTATGATCAGTTGGAGCCGTGTGGAGCCGATTTGTTAGCATTTACAAGAGACAAGATTAAACTTTTGGGATACATTCCATTGAGGTTAACGTTGGGGACCGCGCCTACACACAAGACAGTTACTTTGTCGTTTGCGGTAGTGGATCTGGGTTCCGCGTATAATATTATATTGGGCAGACCATTCATGAAGAAATTCAAGATCTTTTTGTCAATTGATCAGTTGGCAATGAAATTTGTAGCTAAGGATGACAAGGTGGCAATGATAAAGGCGGATCAGGTAATGGCAAGAAGCTGTGATAACATGAGTTTGAGGATTCCACAGGAAAGTAAGAAGGAGCGAGTAATGATAAGAGATGAGGCAAAAGAGAAGAGAGAAGCACAAAGGGAAGTAGACGAAAAGAAAGAGGAGCAAGTAATGGTAGTCGGGATGGATCCCCGGATAGAAAATAAAGTGGAGAGACTAGAACCCGTGGGAACCATGGAAGAGGTTCAGTTAGGAGCAGGTAAGGAGTAGGTTACTAAAATGGGTTCCGAGTTAGAATCTGATGTGAGGGCTAGGATGAAAGAGTTATTACAAAAGAATGCTGATCTTTTCGCATGGAAACCTTCTGATATGCCCGGGATGGACCCTGCTTTATCTTGTCATCGTTTGGCAATAATTCCTGGAGCGAAGCCGGTAGCCCAGAAGAAGAGGAGATTCTGTGCTGAAAGGAGGAAGGCGATTGAGGAAAAAACCAAAGAGTTGTTAGAAGCAGGTTTCATTAGAGAAATAGAGTATGCCACATGGTTAGCCAACCCTGTGTTGATTAAGAAGTCGGATGGGAGATGGAGGATGTGTACAGATTACACGGATTTGAATAAAGTTTGTCCTAAAGACCCATTTCCTTTACCCAGTATCGATCATCTGGTGGATAAGGCGTCAGGATATAAAGTGTTGTCATTCATAGATGCATATTTCGGGTACAATCAGATACCATTATGGAAAGAAGACCAGGAGAAGACAACATTCGTAACAGAAAATGCAGTGTATTGTTACAATGTCATGCCGTTTGGGCTCAAGAACGCAGGGGCAACTTATATGAGGATGATGAATAAAGTGTTTAAGGAGCAGATTGGAAGAATGTTAGAGGTGTACATGGATGGCATGATTGTGAAGTCGGAAGATGGTAAGATGCATTTAGCAGATTTGCAAGAGGTTTTTGAGCAAGTTCAGAAGCACAATATGCGTTTAAATCCGAGTAAGTGTGCTTTCGGAGTTTCGGCAGGAAAGTTTTTGGGTTTCTTTTTGACAGAAAGGGGAATAGAAGCTAACCCAGATAAATGTAGAGCGGTGATGGAAATGAAGAGCCCAGAGAATGTTCAAGAAGTTCAGAAGTTAAATGGGCGAGTGACAGCTCTGTCAAGGTTTTTGGCTAAATTTGCGCAAGTGTCTTTACCACCTTTTCAACTCTTAAAAAAGGGATCTGAATTTACATGGACTGAGGAGTGTGAGGTTATTTTTCAGCATTTCAAAAACATCTTAGCTTCACCACCAATTCTTAGTAAGCCGGAACCAGGGGAGCCTTTATATTTGTATCTGTCCGTTTCCCAAGAAGCAGTAAGTTCGGTGCTTGTCCGAGAAGGAAAGAGTGGGCAACAGCAGCCCGTGTACTTCATCAGCAAAGTGTTGCAAGGAGCAGAAGTGAGGTATCAGCATGTAGAGAAAGTGGCTTTTACATTACTAATTTCAGCATGTAGAGACAGTGGCTTTTACATTACTAATTTCAGCACGGCGGCTTCGTCAGTATTTTCAGTGCCATCAAATAGTAGTCAGAACGAACCAGCCAATAAAGCATATGTTACATAAGCCGAATTTAGCAGGTCGAATGGTAGCATGGGCAGTAGAGTTACTGAGTTTGGGATTACCTTTGAAGCACGTAAAGCAATTAAAGCACAAGCATTAGCTGATTTTCTGGTAGAAATGACGCATCATGGAGGTACCGAAGAAAATAATTGGTGGAAGTTGTTTGTAGACGGATCATCCAATAAAAGAGGTAGTGGGGTTGGAATTATAGTCGAGAATTCAGAGGGGGTGGCAGTAGAGCATTCCTTGTCGCTAGCATTCCCCACAAGTAATAATCAAGCCGAGTATGAAGCACTGATTGCTGGGTTGATTTTGGCAAAAGAGCTCGGAGCGGAGTGTTTGACAGTGTATAGTGATTCTCAGTTGGCGACTTCACAAATAAGCGGGGTGTACCAAGCAAGAGGGGAAGTTATGATTAAGTACTTAGCAAAAGTACAAGAACTGATGAGAGAATTTAAGGAGATCCGCGTAGAGCATATTCGGAGAAGTGATAATGTACGAGCAGACGTCTTATCCAAGTTGGCCAGTACTAAAGCCACTGGAAGTTTGAGGACTATTATTCAGCAGAGCATTCGGGCTCCGAGTGTAGTATGGATGGTAGAAGAGGTAGATTGGAGGAGCCCAATTAAGGATTATCTGGCGAATGGTAAAGAACCAAACGAAAAGATGGAGGCAAGTCGTTTGAGAAGACGAGCAGCGTGGTTTGTGATGATAGAAGGGTAGTTATACAGACGGGGAGTAAATTCACCTTTGCTGAAATGTATTGCTGCGCTGAACACAGAATATGTGTTAGAAGAGATACTGAAGGAATTAACGGGCACCACCTTGGTGGGAAGTCGTTGGCAAGGAAAGCTATACGAGCAGGATATTTTTGGCCAACGATGGGAGAAGACGCTAAAAGACATGTTCAGAAATGTGATCAATGCCAGAAGTTTTCTAATGTGTATCAAGCTCCTCCCGAAGAGTTATTTACCATTTCGTCACCTTGACCATTCTATAAGTGGGGCTTAGATCTTCTAGGTCCCTTTCCTAGGGCAGTTGGAGGAGTTAGATATCTGATAGTGGCCGCAGATTATTTCACTAAGTGGATTGAAGCGGAACTGGTAGCGACTATTACTGCTCGGAAGGTCCAGAAGTTTTTCATTGGAAAGATAGTTTGTAGATTTGGTATTCCGGCCATAATTATCACTGATAATGGGACACAGTTTATAGACAAGAAGTTCAGACAGATGGTAGCCGACTTGGGGATAAGGCACAAGTTTGCTGCAGTAGAACATCCCCAAACGAATGGGCAAGTAGAGTCAGCTAACAAAATCTTGACGAATGGGCTGAAAAGGAGGGTGGAAGGGTGTAAAGGAAGTTGGGTGGAAGAGTTGGATAATGTGTTGTGGGGATATAAGACCTCCGTGCAGTCCAGCATTCAAGAAACACCATTTAAGATGACATATGGTTTTGATGCTATGTTGCCGGTTGAAGTCGGAGAGCCAACCTGGAGAAGGAAAATGATATTAGAAGAAAATGAAGACGGGAATGCTGAGATGATGAAAATTGATTTACAGTTGTTGGAAGAAGAACGAGAAAATGTGGCAATGGTTTAGTTGGCATCTAAGCAACGAGCAGCAACGAGGTACAATCGGACTGTAGTCAAAAGGACGTTTCAGGAAGGAGATTTGGTGCTTAGGCGGGCAGATGTGGGTAATAAGAATGCAAGAGATGGAAAAATGGCAGCTAATTGGGAAGGTCCTTATCGAGTAACAGTTGCCACAGGGGCTGGAGCTTATCAGATAGAGCACTTGGGTGGGAAACCAATTCCGCGATATTGGGATGCTGCCAAGTTAAAAAGGTACTTTAGTTGAAGAGATCCAGATTTAGTTGGAAGTCGGATGGCAGATCGTAGGTCGTAAGTAAGATGTAGTTTTACATTGATGATTAGGAAGTAAGTTTAGTTTGTTAATTTAGTAGGAGTATTTTATGTTATTATGTGTTGCAGTTATTTTGCATTTAAGTATGGTACATTTAAGATTGAGAGTTACAATATTTCAATTAAATAAAGCCAGTTCGACTTCAATACGTATTATTAAGAAAAAACAAAGTCCCTTGCCGCCTTAATTGGCCTCTTGGGCAGCTGTTCGATTCCTACTCGGAAACGGGAAAACAAAGTCCCTTGCCGCCTTCATTAGCCTCTTGGGCAGCCGTTCAATTCCTACTCGGAAACGGGAAAACAAAGTCCCTTGCCGCCTTGATTGGCCTCTGGGGCACCCGTTCAATTCCTACTCGGAAACGGGAAAAAAAAGTCCCTTAATTGGCCTCTGGGGCACCCGTTCAATTCCTACTCGGAAGCGGAAATATAAAGTCCCTTGCCGTCTCGATTGACTTCTTGGGCACCTGTTCAATTCCTACTCGGAAGTAGGAAGGCAGTCCCTGGTCGCTTTGATGGCCCATCTGGGCACCCATTTAACTCTTACTCGGAAACGAGAAGACAATCTTTTTCCATCCGTAAAGGCGTGTGGCGAAATGTTATTTAGATGAAACATTAGTTAATTGCGTGATAATTTCAAATAATTGCGAAGCAACATCAATACGATGCACATAATATTCCTATTAAAAATTAAGAAGTTGATAGGATGCACATAATATTCCTAGTAACGCAAGTTAATGGGACAAAATACAAAATAGAGAGTCAAAACAAAACAGGAGAAATAAAACTGAATACAAAATAAGGTGGCATTCCACCCCTTCAAGTATCTTTTGGATTATCCTCGGAAGTAGCTTGATCAGTAGCAGAGTTGGACTGTATATAGTTAGAGGGGCAATCAGCAAGAACAACAACAGAACCTTTTTCATCGTGAGTACATAGCCGCCCTTCTTGGATGAAGTTGAAGGTCTCAATTTTGTCTAAGTGTAATAAAGGGGAGTCCGGGTGGAAAAATTTCACCTCGTCTACAACCCAACCACGAATTTGATGGCCAAAGGCAACATATTTTGAATCCATGTCATCCGCAGCTTGTCGTAAGTTTGAGATTTCCTTCTTTAAAGTATCCACTTCCAGCTCCAATTCGGCTACTCGGAGGTCAGAATCTTCAAAGTTTTTCTTCAGAATTTTTTGTTCATCAGTAAGCACT
The DNA here is from genome assembly GCF_033153095.1 of Gastrolobium bilobum. NCBI lineage: Eukaryota > Viridiplantae > Streptophyta > Magnoliopsida > Fabales > Fabaceae > Gastrolobium > Gastrolobium bilobum. The sequence continues at coordinate 240,124 of NW_026896958.1, forward strand.
TGGTGATCTTGTTTAAGCATAGTAAGCTCTTCATTCAACTTTTTCCTCAAATCCTCGGATTCTGTGAGTTTGAGTTGAGTGTCTTGTGATACCAACTCGGGAGTTTCAGCTTTTTTGAGTAGATGAGTTCGTTCCACCTGCAAGTTGGTTTTTAAAAGCTGTAAATCTTTAAGCTCAGACTGAAGGTGCTGGCGTTCAGCTAGAGCCAGGAGGTCCATTTCGTAATAATGAGATTCTCGGAGGGAATGATCTCGGATGTCAGTAAATTTTTGGATGAGTTGGTCCACAGAAAATTTACTCCATTTTTCACGCAGCCCAGCAGTAAAGCAAGGTTTTATCTTTTTCATAAATGGGGGGTCAGAAGAAGGGGTAGCAATAATAGAAGGGGGAGGAGTCATAGATTTGTCACTTGAAAAATCATGGCTAGAACTGGGGGGCATCCGAACTTGTTTGGGATGACGGATCTCGCCAGAGTCAATCGGAACCTCCTTCTCCATCTCAACAGCGGTACTCGGTATAGAACCCGTTGCAGAAGTAGCTGGCATAAGAGAGCGAGTAAGAGAGAGTTCTTTCTCGCCAGAAACCGAAGATGGAGCATGGCGTTTGTCCTTGTCGCCAGAGACAGAGGAATCTTCCTTTTGGGCAGCTTTTTGTTTTTGGCGAGCAAAAAAGGTGGGATCCATGCACTTGTCTGTAGAACATACAATCGCAAAAACAAAAATAAGGTTAAAAGAAGAACATATAGAAAAACATAAAAGAATTTTATAAGTACTTACTTAATTTTCGGCAAACCCACTCAGGAGAATCTTGGTTAGTTAGGATAGACCGAGGAGTGAGAGAAATATTTTCTTTACATAACTCGGAAGCGAGCTGCTTGAACCAGGTATAAGTTTCATTTTCATCAGTACTCAAATATTTTGAGTTAATTAAAACGCTCTAGCAGAAGTGGTGTAATGTTGACTGTTCCAACTAAGAGGAAATCGTGGAGTTCCGTCCTGATTCAAGAAGAAGGCAGAAAAGGGAGCAGGTTGTGAGGAAGAAGAGGAGGCAGAAGGTGTAGCAGGAAGAGCTTCAGGTATACAAATTTTGAAATATTCTTCTTTGAAATTCTTCCAGTTATCTTCGTACATACTACACCAACGTAGCCCAGGACGGGCTTTCAATGAAACCCAACTATGACGAGGACATCCTTTGTCAACGGCGTTTCGGAACACAGCAAATAGACAGAAGAAAACTCGATAAGAGTACGCAAATCCAAATGATTGACAGATTATCTCAAACGTATGCAAAAAACACCAACTGTTGGGGTGTAGTTGAGAAGGAACGACTTCGAGGTGGTTCAAGACATCTACTTGGAACTCGGTAAAGGGTAAAGAAATTTTGAGCTCGGAAAACAAGCATTTGTAGGCAATAAAGAAGGAGTTCTCACCTTGCCCAGAAGGCGAGCAAATGCGTTCTTCTTCTCCGGGTACAGAAACGCGAAAAGAAGTAATTATTGAGTCACGAAATAGTGGCACTAGTTGTAAAGCAGTATGGAGGGTACTCGGCTGATTTTCATAAGAAGAACGAAGCCCTAGAGCTTCTTCATCAACCCATTCTAAACCTTCTACAATAGAGGGTAGTGCGAAGCGAGAAAGGGGGAGTGAACGATACAGACGATTCCTCGGCATTGCCTGGACGAAAAGGTATCAATAAACTTTTAGAAGATATATGATAAGTTTAAATGCCTAACATAGAATGTGTTGTTTACAAGTTAGATCCTTAATCCGTCCAGAGATTAACAAGCCGGTACCAGAATATTCAAGAAGACAAAGATATTTAGGTAAAGAAATTAGGAAGAAGAGGAAGAACGTAAAGAATAAATAAACAAGTCATGGGTACAATTCATCAAGGTAAGCGATGACAGTATAGGCAAACATTTTTTATACATTAGGCAAAACATAACAAGGTAAAACAAGAAACAAGAGAACTTACTTGTATGAAGAACTGGGGGCTTAAAATCAACAGTAAAAAAGTCACAGCAATGCCTACGTGAAGAAGACAACCAGAATAGTAGTGAAAGTCGGACCAGAAAGGAAAGAAGAAGAAAGCAAAGAAAGAAGAAGAAGGAGAAGGTAGGAGGATGAGTGAAACTGAAAAAATGGAAAAGGCAGACGGTAATAAAAAGGAGTATAAATACTCATCAACATTCAAGGTAACCACCTTCTCTCCACGTCCAGTGCAACTACGCTAACTAGGAGTATAAATATAGGGGTTAACATCCCAAGGAGGATAGACAATTAGAACTAATCCATACTAATGTTCGTCCAGAACATATATATTTCTATATTTATTATTTGCTATAATCTAATCTCAATCCTAATAATAAGGGCGAGTTAAAAAAAATCAAAATTTCTCACTCTAAATTTTTTAAATTTAAATAAAGATAAATAAATAAATTGAGTTTTTAGTAAAAAACTAAGATGATGTGTAGAGATTGTCGGTCTCCACATTCCCATTAGCGTCCACTGAACAAGGTGGTATGGTCTCAGACTCCATCAATGAATCAACATCCGACATGTCTTGTGTAGTTAGAGATTTAAGAGAACAAGGATCGGGTGCTGGCGGTGGTTCAGAATTCTTTTCCATCCAAGGTTCACTGCGTGGAAGCAATGACATGGAATGATCCCGTTTAAATTTTTTTTAAATTACATTATTTTCTCTCAGAATAACATAATGTCAAAAAAATTTATAAATATAACTTACCTCTTATATAAAACTAAATTAATGTTATTCTAGACTAAATCAGTGACATATGTCTTTTAAAAATTAAATTAATATGATAATATTTTTTTTTTAAAATTAAAATGTTAATTTACTCTTTAAGAGTTACCTAGTAAAAAGCTCTTTACCAAAAACAAAAATAATAAATGCTAAGAATACTCAGGAGTTATCATTAATTTAATATGATAAAAAAATAGTGTTATTTTGAAAAGTTTTGTTTCTTTTAATTCAAATAAAATATACGATTGAGCGTTTTAAAATACAGTCATTTTTTTTTGTCTTGAAGATATTTTTATATTTTGGTAATAGTAATTTTGCGTAAAATTATTAAGCTGATTTACAACGACATTAAATTTTTTAGTGAATTGTACGCATATAACACATAAAATAAAAGGATTAGAGTTTGTCCTTATAAAATTGTGTTATTTTAAAATGAGTTTGATGTTGACATAAGTTATGTCATTCTACGAGAGAAATAAACACAAGAAATGAAAATCATGAGAGAGAGAAAGTGGATGTTTTTTTTTTAATTTAAATTTTAAATAAAAAAATTTATTTTGTGTCTATCTTTCTTATAAAATAACATAACTTTATTTTAGTTAAAATAACAAATATTTTTTCCTTTTAAAATGGACAGTGAAAATTATGGGAGGAGAGAGTAAGAGGTTTTTTTTTAATTTAAATTTTAAATAAAAAAATTTATTTTGTGTCTATCTCTCTTATAAAATAACATAACTTTATGTATTTAAAATGACAAATAGTTTTTCCTTTAAAATGGACAGTGAAAATTATGGGAGGAGAGAGTAAGACATTTTTTTTAATTTAAATTTTAAATAAAAATAATATTTTAAACTAAAATGACTATATTTTAAAAGGATTAATTTTTTCTCCTAAAATATATATTATTATTTTTTGACAAAATATTCATCTAATTTTGGCTCAAAAAGAAAAACAAAAATAATCTATTTAAATAATAAAAGAATTGAAAAAAAAATAAAAAAGTACCACAATCAGCAAACCTCATTATATCTATGTTATTAGAAATTGGCGCCAGTACGAACCCTCCTCTCTCAGAATCGAGAAAGAATCCGAGTCAGGTATGGAGTTCATTCTCTTTATGATAAGATTTTCTTGCCTTTTCCGTTTGGTTCTCGAGAAAATTAATTTCAGAACTTGAATGTCATCATTCCTTCGGTTTTCTTTGTTCTTTTGATAGATTTTCAGCGCTTAAGCATTTCTTTCAACTGTCCCTGTGGCAATGGCTATCACAATTCTCCTCTATAATTGAAACCAACGTTCTCAATCACTAACTACATGTGGGAATTCATAAGAGAAATAGAATATGATTACATCACATAGAGTTAGGAGGATAAGAGATTCTCCTTAAAATGAAAAAATCAAAACAAACAACAAAGAACAAAGAAAACAATACATACAAAGATGAAGCAAAGCTATACAATCCCTCAACATACTATACAAGCCAACATACTCAAACATATGGCTATTTACAGTAGCAGCATGCCATTGTTTACTTGCTTATTTTATTTTGGTGATGGTGTCTTTGGGTGTGAAGACTTACCCGTAATGGCTTTCTTCACTTTGGAAATTGAATGTTTTACCTTTGACCCAACACCTGAGAGGATGCCATGAGATTTTTTGTGTGAAACTTTCACATCGGAATGTTGAGAGTCTTTGATCATGACAGTGCTGCTAGATGATGGGCTTATTTTTTCGAAGTCATCTCCTCCTTCATCTTCTTTTGCAGTTCCTACTTGAGTGGTTTCTGCCTCTTGAGTTTCCTGTTTTCCTGTGGCTGGTTGCTCAATCGCTTCATCTGTGTCTTTAGATGTCACGTCCTTTCTGATAGGGTCATTTTCAAAGCTCAAGTCTGCTATTGCTCTCTGCTCTTTGGAGTCTGTTGCTTTGAAGTTTTTGATAATGTGATCTTTCACCTTTTTCACAATTTGAAATTCAAGATTTTGGGGACTGAAGAAATAATAGTAGGGCATTATAAAGGTTTAGTGGTATTGGAAGTACTATGTTAAGCTCACCTGATTAACTGTCTCTTCTCCAGGAAATAATATCTGAACTTCCGATAAGCCTTTATCGGAACCTATGGTCTGTGTTTCAATGTTTTTACTTGCATCAGCTTTGTCAACTCCGTCGTGAACCTGCTTTATAGGTTTAATCTGAGAATAGAAAATTCTTCAATTACATATGTAAAAACTATAATGCTTTAATCCTTACCTCTTTGGTTATAAGGCTAGCCACTGGGTTTTTTTTAGCATTTAATTGTACACTGAAATCATTTTCAGCTTCCATTTGGGGCTCAGGTTTTGTCTGATTTTCACACTGAAACTCTTGTTGTTGAATGTGGTGATCAGATTCAGAAATCTGATCCTGAATATTTTTGCTCTTCTCCTTTGCTTGTTCATGGGCCTCAGAATCAAAGTATGATTCAAGCTTCTTGCCTGGATAAGGTGGTCCGGGTATCTGTTCCACAATGGTGGATGAGTAACACTGTGCATTGTAGTTAATAAAGAAAGAAAAAGATTTCTATGGTATGTGAGAATTTAAGCATAATTTGCTCCAGGCTGAAGCATCCTGGTTTAGCATGGCTGATATAGAAAGATGAAAAATTAAAATGGTGTGGTATTGCTGCACACGTTTTTCTGATGCCACTTATCTGAATAATGTATTTATTGTTCCAAATGATAAATGCATACTTTTCTTTTTTTGTAAGATGGAGGAACATTCACTGACCTTCTCTGCTGCAAGTTCACTTTCGTCCATCTTAGTAGACTCATGCATGTCACTTTGATCATCTGGATCCAATTTTGCTACTAGTTTCCCTGCTACAATACTTTCTACACTGTTTCTGACTTTCTCACCATTTCCATCATACATGGAAGTTCCATCTGCTGTGTACATTGAGGAGTCAAAACTGTTCTTTTTGTCACTTTGCTCTATAGCTATAGATTCAGGAGCTAATTCAAGCTTCTCATTTGTGTCAGCTGCTTTGACAATCTATTTCACAATAAATAAATAAATAAAAAGTCACAAAGAGCTTATCATGGAAATGGATAAATACATCACTAGCCATATATATGTATATATATATTGCTAGCTTATTACATTTAGAAGTAAGAAAATGCTGTTTCTCTGCTATAATATGCCATTGGCTTTTTTATCGGAAATTAAAGTTATATATGCGATATGCCTCTTAGACCTTTTCAGCTGGAGTATCATCAGTACTCTGATGTTCATGGCTAGATTCTTCTGTTTCCAATTCAGTTGGTGCTCTCTCTCCTGCAAAACCTATCAAACTGTCTTTAAAAGTTGTTTCTGAGTTCTCTTGTCCTTTTATTGTCTCACTGTTCTTATGTGTGCTGGTTGCAGTACAACCAGAGGCTTCTATGAGCAGATTTTCTTCTTTCTCAGAGTCTAATTTACAATGATCACTAGCAGATATTTTACTAATATCAGAGTTGTTATTTTTGGGGTTTTGGTCAGAAAGCATTGGCAGATCACCTAGCATGGGGATATCTTTATTTGAACACTCCTTTGTGACATCTACAGATACCAATTCAGAGCCACCACCAGGCTCGGCAACTTTGTGTTTCCCTTCAAGTTCTGTAGTATCATTACTTGGACTTATTTTTGTGGTCTCCAATCCTTCTAAATTCGGATGCTTTATAACCATGGTGTCTAGGCTCTGTACTACAGATTGGGCTTCAGCTTTCTTTGCATTTTCCACGCAGGTGTTTCCTGTCACTTTGTGTAGATCAAATGCCTGTTTAACATAAACTGCATCAGAAGTTAAATATATTGTATGTTGGGAAAATATATATTTGGTTGTCAACACAGACACATAATTAAGATGTGCAAGTGTGAAACGGCAAGGTATCTATCATTATCTAGTTTATTTTGTTGCAGTCTGGTCAAACCTCTAGAACATTCGTATTCTCCTCAAACTCATTTTCTGGACTCTGCCCCTTTTTGGTATCAGTCACTGCTGATTCAGTTTCCTTATGTATTTCTTCTTGAATGCCTTGCTTAAATGTTTCAACTCCAACAGATGCTATAGTGGGTACAGTTGAGATGGCTTTATCCTCAGGTACACCTGTCATTATACAAATGAGATGTTTAATGCAATCATCCCCACAATATTCGCGACAGTAGTTCATTTTTGGTATATTTATATGTTTTCTTTAAAACTCAAAAAATCCCTTCACCACAACAAGCTGCTTTATGAGGCTATACAATTACTGTTTACATGCTATGAACCAAATACAGTTGGCTAAAATTGTTCCTTTCTCCAGAACACAGAAGTCTCTAATGCTAGAAACTTTTGTTTTAAGGGATTTAAAAAACCATGCAGGACTAGACTTTTTTTCTTGTTTTTTTTTTTTTTTTTTTTTTTTTGGGGGGGGTGGTGGTGGTTGGGGACTTCAGCTTGACAAAAAAGAAGGATGCTGAATTTTCAAAAAGTAATTACTTTCTGTTTCCGATTTATGTAATTCCAGATCTCTGCCTTCTTTGATATCTACTGCATCCTCTGGCATGATTTTTCCACCATCCTCAATCTCTAAATTTTTGAAAGGGTGTGGCTCCGATATCTTTTCATGTTCCACCACATTATAATTTGATTTTGTGCTGCTTTCTACTGTCACCATTTCTTCTGATTTGGTATGCTTTATAATCACGTTTTCCATGCTTGGCACTTCAGGTTGGTGGCCAGCATGTTCTTCATTTTCTGCACTGTCCTTGCCCATGATTTTGGGTAGATCCAATGCCTTTTTTAACACATGCTGCATCAGAATCAAATTTGTATTACAAATGAAGAAAATAATTCATTGATTGTTTATTTTCATGAATGCATAAGCATGTAAATTTCCGTGCGGAAAACTGCATCCAGTAATGTATGTTAATGTTTTCTTGTTTACTTCATTACTGCCTAACCTCAACAGCTTCAGTCATTTGCTCAAGTTCATTTTTTTTCCTGCAGCTCTTGTTGTTCTCTATCATGGTTGTCTCCTCCTCCTTATGCTTTTGTTCCTGATAGCTTTTCTCAAATGTCTCACCTTTGACAATTGGCAATGTGGCTAATGTTGATGTGGATTCATCCTCAAGTACACCTGCATTATGCGTATGAGATGTTTGTGTGCTATCATCTGCTCTAATTAGCTACAGTAGTTCTTTCTAGTACATCTGATAGATGTGCTGTCTCAAAAACTGGAAATTTCTTTTGCCATACCATGCTACGCATAAAGCCAAAGAGTTATGGTTGTAAATTTTAATGCTATCTTTTCTTTTGGTTTTGAAAACTTTGAATGCTATATCACAGCAAAAAGTTATTATTTCAAGGGCCAAAGCATGATGAAATTTGAATTTTTTGAAATTGAAATTTCTGTAATTGCTTTTAGGATCATAATGAAGTTCCCTAAAGACTTTATAAAGTTGCTGAATTGTTGAAATTTACTTTCTATTGTAGATTTCGGTAACTGTGTATTTGCTTCATCTTCCCCTTGTATGATTTTCCTGCCATCCTTGATCTCTAATTTCTGTGTAGTGTGTGATGCTGGGACCTTTTCAAGTTCTTCAGTATTATTACTTGGATTTATATTTGTTGTCTCCAGTCCTAAATTTTGATGCTTTATAGGCATGGTCTCCACACTCTGTGCTTCAGATTGGGGTTCAGCTTTCTTTTCATTTTCTGTGCGCGTATTTCTTGTTGCTTTTTGTAAATCAAATGCCTGTTTTAACGGGTACTCAGTCAGAAGGTGAACCTTAAGAAATAATTTTATGCTTTTGCATGGACAAATAATTAAGAAGAGGTGCAAGTGTGAAAATTGGTGTTCTTGTAGTTTATTTTGCAGTAGTCTACTTAAACCTTAAGAACTTCCATGTTCTCCTTAAAATCATTTTCTGCTATCTGCCCCTCTTTGGTATCTGTCTCTGCTGATTCAGTTTCCTTACGTATTTCTTGTTGAATGCTTTTCTCAACTGTTTCTGCTTCGCCTGATGCTTTAGTGGGTAAAGTTGACAGGGCTTTATCCTCTGGCACACCTGTCAATATACAATTGAGATGTTGAAAGAAATCATTGACACAAAGTTGGCAAAGGTACTCTTTTCTTGTTCATTTTTATGTTTTCTTCAAAACTTGAAAAATTCCATTGCCTCAAGCTACTTTATGATGCCAAAGAATTACTGTTTACATGTTTCCCTACACGTACAGAGTTAGATAAAGTTGTTGCTTTCTTTCAAACACAATAATTTTTCATGTTTGTCACCGTGAAAGTTTTTTTTATTATTATTATTATTATTATTATTATTATTAAGGGGAAATGTATATAGATGAAGAGAATAAATTACAAATGGAAAGGAGCATAAAGAGTCTTCCTAAACAAGAGAACAACCAAGAAAAGAGAGAAATCAATATAAGAAAGCTTCCCAATTCGTGAACCTATCTCTTTTGAAATCCTATTAGAAAAACCATGTGCTTTACACCAAATAGATGCCAAATGCCTAATCTTATTTTAAATCAAGTGATGTGCCAAAGAAAAACAAAAGCATTTTTGTTTAAAGGCATTTGAAAAAGCATGTAGGTCTTTCCTTTTTTCTTAAAAGTAAAATAAAATTAAATGAGGTTTAAGCTTGTTGTATTTGTTTCTAGGATATTAAATGAATTTTGGTAAAAACAAAAGAGCAGGTTGCTAAATTTCCAAAAGATAATTACTTTCTGTTTCAGATTTTTGTAACTTTGCATCAGTGGCTTCTTGGATATATATTTCTTCCTCCGTCATGATTTTTCCACTATCCTTGATTTCTGAATTCTCAAAAGAGTGTGACTCTGGAATGTTTTCCAGTTCTTCCACACAACTTGATTTTCTGCTGCTTTCTGTTGTCAGCATACCTTCTGAATTTGTATACTCCGTAATCATGTTCTCTGTACTTGGTACTTCAGATTGTTGGTCAGTATGTTCTTCGTTTTCTGCACTAACCTTGCCCATGAGTTTGGCTAGATCACTTGCCTGTTTTAACATATGCAGTATCAGAATTGAATTTGTATTACAAATGAGGAAATAAATAATTGATTGTTGGTTTGTATGGATGCACAAGCATGAGCAATTTTCGTGTGTCAGATTACATGCAGTTATCTATGTTAATATTTTCTTTTTTGCTTCAGTAGTGCCTAACCTCCAGAACTTTAGTTGTTTGCTCAAGTTGATTTTCTGTTCTGCAGCTCTTGTTCTCTATCTCTGTTGATTCCGCTTCCTTAAGTGTTTGTTCTGAAAAGTTTTTCTCAAATGTCTCACCTTTGACAAATGTCCAGGTGGGTAATGTTGATGATGATTCATCCTCAGGTAGACCTGTCAATATACAAATGAGATGTTTGTTTTCTGTCATCTGCACAAAGTTGGCTAAAGTAATTCTTTTTAGTACATCTGATAGATATTCTGTCTCAAAAACTTGGAATTTCTGATGCCGCACCAAGCTACTGATAAGGCCAAAGTGTTAACTTAGTATCTTTTAATGCTAACATCCACATACGATTCTTTGTTTAGTACAAGTTGTATCTTTTCTTTTGTAATTGAAAATTTCAATACAATGTCAAAACAAAAAGGTTATTGTTTCAAGGGATTTGAAAAAGCATGATAAAATTTAAATTTTTGGAAATTGAAGTTTCTTTAATTGCTAGATTTTCTAAACATACTTTGTATTGCAGTTTTCGGTGATTGCATACTAGTTGCTTCCTCCATCTCCTTTTCTTCTTCTTTTATGATTTTCCTACCATCCTTGATCTCTAATTTCTCTCCCTCTTGTGACACTGGAACCTTTTCAAGTACTTCAGTATCAATATCAGGGTTTATTTCAGTGGCAACCTGTCCTTCCAAATTCGAATACTTTATAACCATTGTCTCAATGGTCTGCGCTTCAGATTGCGGTTCAGCTTTCTTTTCATTTTCCAAGCAGGTGTTGCCTCTTCCTTTGTGTATATGAAAGGTCTGTTTTAATATAAACTGCATCAGAACTTAAAGATATTGTATGTTGGGAAAATAAATCATGGGTTGGTGCAAGGACACATAATTAAGAAGTGCAAATATAAAAATGCAAGGTAGTTTCTATGATTTATTTTATTTTGTCACAGTCGACACAAACCTGAGGAACTTTATTTTTCTCAAAATCATATTCTGGTCTCTGTCCCTCTTCGGTATCTGTCACTGCTGATTCCTCTTTCTTATGTATTTCTTCTTGAGTGCTTTTCTCAATTGCTTCAACTGTGACAGATGCTGTAGTTGGTAAAGTTGACAGGGATTTATGCTCAGGCACACCTGTCATTATACAAATTAGATGTTGAATACAATCCTTGAGATAAGGTAGCCTATGGTACTACTTTTTTTTGTAAATTATATGTTTTCTTCAAAATTAAAAAAATCCTACTGCCACAACAAGCTGCTTTTAAGGCCAAAGAATTACTGTTTACATGTTATCATCCAAATACAGAGTTGGATAAAGTTGTTCCTTTTGACTGAAAGCAATAGTTTTTAGTGCTAGTCTATGCTAAAGAAATTTGGTATCAAGGCATTTCAAAAAACCATGTAGGACTTTTTTTTTTCTTGGGAAACATAAGCTTGTGTTGTATTTGTTTCTAGGGTGTCAAATCAAATTTGGTAAAGACATAAAGTGAAGGATGCTGATTTTTTTAAACGTAATTACTATCTGTTTCAGATTTTTGTAACTCCACATCAGTGGCTTCTTTGATATCTATTGCTTCCTCCAACATGATTTTACCAGCATTTTGCTTTGTTATCACGTTCTCCATGCTTGGTGCTTCAGACTGGTAGTCAGCATTTTCTTCATTTTCTGCACTGACCATGTTGGTGGTTTCGGGTTGAGAAATTGGCTGTTTTAACATATGCAGTATCAGAATCAAATTTGTATTATAAAAGAGGAAAATAAATGATCATTTGTTTGTTTGCATGGATGCATATGCATGAGTAATTTACGTGTGTTAATCACCATGCTGTTATCTATGTAAATATTTTCTTGTTAACTTCCTTAATGCCGAACCTCGAGAACTTTAGTTGTTTGTTCAAGTTTATTTTCTGGTCTGCTGTTATTCTTGTTATCTTTCGTTGTTGATTCCTCCTCCTTAGGTGTTTGGTCCTGAAAGCTTTGCTCAACCGTCTCACCTTCGACAATGGCCAATGTTGATGGGGTTTCATCCTTATGTACACCTGTCATTATACATGACATATTTCTATGCTATCAATTAAAATATGTAAAAAAATAGCATAAAGGGAGAGATGCATAATAAAAAGACTCCCCATTAAATCCCGACTAACGAGGGTAGGGTGAGGGCAATCCTTGCTCGCAGCCTTAACTTTGCAAATTTGCAAAGAGGTTGTTTCCCGGATTCAAACTCGTGACATTTCAGTACAAATGAGCAACTTTTCCACTGCTCCAGGCTTGCAGAGAGATGCATAATAGATTAGGATAAGTTTGTTATGCTGGGGATAATTTTATTACCTAATTTTTAAGAAATCTTATGTATTTAAGACCCTTATCATATTCTTAGGGATTTTATCTTATCTTTTGTTAGTCTTTACCAAAACCCTATAATTTGAACACTATCATCTGCACAGAGTTAGCTGAAGCAGTTCTTGTTTTTAGTACATCAGCTGAATATCCTTGATAAAATATCTACAATATATCTAAGAGAGAGTGAATGATGCGTTTATTTTAAGGGCATTACCTTTTTTAGGGTTCTTATCCTTTTAGGAATCTTATCTTATTCCTTAGGATTTTATGTTTAGTAAGTTTTGTTCGTTTATTTGATTAGTGTTAAGAGTGTAGTACTTAAACTATAGAATAAATAACGGTTAGTTCTTTGTCTTTTGTTTCAAAACTTAATTAGTTTAATTAATACCCCATATCAATCTAATATCTTTTCATTTAGACAATCTATTCTCTCTTTTTCTCCTTCCCTACCTTAATCCTATAATTTCAACATGATATAGGAGCAGTAACATTCTTCATGAACTAGATCCGTCACTTTTTACCATCTAATGATCATAGTAGTGGTGACTTTGATTCCAATCATGAATCATACCAGTGGTGATTTCCACTATGTCATGGATGAGTCATACTGGTGATGAATTCTTTATTGGCTTTGATTCACACTAGCCCTCTACTGATGAAGCATAATGATGGTGGTTTCTCATATCTCACCAATGATGAATTTTTTTTGGCAAAGTTTTATACCATCCTTAGTTTCAATTTCTAAGTTTTAGGGTCTTTTAAATATTTCTGTGTTTGATACTTCCAAATGTTTTTTTGATGAAGTTTGAATCTTGTGCTTATTGCTTGCCAAGGTATTTCTTTTATGTTTTCATTAATTTCAGCCATCTTTGCTATCTTTCTAGCAATACTCATTGCTCCTGCATCTTCAGCGGGCCTGAGTTATTTGTTTAGTGATGTTTCACGGAGTCCACTTTATATATATGTTCTTTTCTTTTTAAATTGTTTGTTTATAACAAGCTTAATGATTTTTAAGTTTTAGCTTGAGGGGGAGTGTTAGAATATCTATAAAATATCTCAGAGGGAGTGAATGATGCATAATTGAATAGGATAATTTATTTATTTTAAGGATAATTGCTTTATCTTTTTTTTAGGGATCTTATCTTCTTAGAAATCTTATCTTATTCCTAGGGATATTATGTTTTTTTTAGTTAGTTGTTTGATCACTTATTTGCTTTGGGTTAGGAGTTACTTAACCTAAAACCTTTCATAAATAGGGTTTAGTTCTTTGTCTTTTGTATCACTATCTGATTCACCAAATCAAGCTAATTTCTTACATTCAGAGTCTCTATTCTCTTTTGTCTTCCTTCACTACCTAAATCCTGTAATATCAACAATCCTGTCTTGAAACAGGAAATTTATATTGCTACACCAAGCTACTATAATGCTATCCTCTGCTTACTGAACTTCCATTTAATACAACTTATATCTTTTCCTTAGAAATGGAAATATCTCACTGCAATATAGATCCAAAAATTTATTGTTTGAAGGGATTTGGAAGAGTAATGAAATTTTAATTTTTGTAAACAAAGTTTCTATTATTGCTTCTAGGATGGAAATGAAATTCACTAAAGACTGAAAAAATTAGCCGACAATTTGAAACGTACACTGTGTTGCAGTTTTCAGTGACTGTATTATTGCTTCTATTTTAATTTCAGTTGCTTCCTCCCTCTCTTTTGCTTCCTCTTGTATGATTTTCCCACCGTCCTTGATGTCTAATTTCTCTCCAGTGTGTGATGTTGGTACCTTTTCAAGTTCGTCAATATAAATACTTGGGCTTTTTTCTGCAGTCTCTAATCCTTTTAAATATGGATGCTTTATCACTGTGGTCTCCATTCTCTGTGCTTCAGATTGGGGTTCTGCTTTCTTTTCATTTTCTGCATAGGTGTTGCCTGTTGCTTTTTGTGGACCAAATGCCTGTTTGAACATATTTTGTGTCAGAACGTAATGCTGTACTTTGGGAAAATGCATATTTAGTTATCTGCATGGACACATAGTTAATATGTGATAGTGTGAAAATGCAAAGTGTATCTATTATTTTACTAGTTTATTTTTTTGTAGTCTGGTCAAACCTCAAGAACTTTCATGTTCTCCTCAAAATCATTTTCTATTCTCTGCCCCTCTTTGACATCAGTCACTGCTGGTTCAACTTCATTTTGCAATTCTTCTCGAATGCTTTCCTCAACTCTGACAGATGATACTCGGGACAAAGTTGAGATGGATTTCTCCTCAGGCACACCTGTCATTAACGAAATGTTAAATGCAATCATCCACACGATATTTTTGGGACGTTTATATGTTCTCTTCAAAACTCAAAATTTCACTGCTACACAAAGATGCTGTATGAGGTCAAACAAAATAATTGCCTACATGCTATCATCCACAAAGAATCTGCTAAAAATAATTCCTTTGTCCAGAACACCGTAAGTTTCTAAAGCTAGATTACACCAAAGGACTCTAGTTTCATTTGATTCAAAATACCGAGCTAGATTACACCAAACTAATCTTGTTAAATTTGTTTCTAGGATGTCATGTCAAATTGGGTAAAAGACAAAACAAAGGTTACTGAATTTTCAAAAATAATTACTTTCTATTTCAGGCTTTTGCAACTCCACATCAGTGGCTTCTTTGATATCAATGGCTTCCTCCAGTGTGATTTTTCCAGCATCCTTAATCTCTGCATTGCCAACAGAGCCTAAATCTGGAACCTTTTCCAGTTCTTCTACATCATAACTTGATTTTGTACTGTTTTCTGTTGTCACCATTCCTTCTGAACTGATATGCTTTGTAGTCATGTTTTCCATTGTAGATTGTTCATAATGGTGGTCGACATTTTCTGCACCATCCTTGGCCACGGATTTGGGTTGATCAGTTGCCTGTTTTAACATATGAAGTATGAGAACCAAATTTGTGTTACAAATGAAGAAGATAAATGATTGATTTGTTTGCATGGATGTCTAAGCACGAGCAATTTACTTGTCTGAAATGGCATGCAGTTATGTATGTAATTATTTTCTTTTAAACTTCATTTCTGGCTCACCTCAAAAACATTAGCCAGGTGGTCAAGTTCATTTTCTGGTCTGCAGCTATCATTGTTATCTACTGCTGCTGATTCCTCTTCCTCAAGTGTTTGTTCCTGAAAGATTTCCTCAATCTTCTCACCTTTGACAATTGTTGATGTGGGCAATGTTGACTGCACTTCATCTTCAAGTACACCTGTTGTTATACAAATGAGATATTTCTATGCTATCTTACGCACCAAATTGGTTAAAGTAGTTCTTTTGTTGTACATATGATAGTTATCTTGTCTTTTAAACTAACTATTTCTATGGCCACGCCATGCTACTGATAAGGACAAAGTTATTATTGTAACTTATAATGCTGTCATCCACATGTAGCACTGCTATTTAGTGCAAGTTGTTTCATTTCTTTAGAAATTGAAAACTCTCTCAAAGCCATTTCACAGAAAAAATTTGTTGTTTGAGTGGATTTGAAACAGTAATGAACTTCTGGTTTTTGGAAACATAAAGTTTCTGTAATTGCTTCTAGGATGAAAATGAAATCCTCTAAAACATTAAAAAAATGATGGTACATTTTGAAACATACTTTCTGTTGTAGTTTTCAGTAACTGCATATCAGCTGCTTCTTCCATCTCTTTTGCTTCTTCATTTATGAACTTCCCACCATCCTTGATCTCTAATTTCTCTCCTGTGTATGACCCTGGATCCTTTTCATGTTTTTCAGTATCACTAATTGGGTTTATATCTGCGGTCTTTCCTTCCAGATTTGGATGCTTTATAACACAGATCTCCAGGTTCTTCCCTTTAGCTAGTAGTTCAACTTTCTGTTCATTTTCCATGCTTGACTGGTGTGACACTTCGTGTTGATCAAATGCCTATTTTAACATAAACTGTGTCAGAACTTACAGATGTTGTATGCTCGGAAAATAAATAAATTTCTGTTGACATGAATACATAATTATCATGTGCAAGGGTAAAAAATGCAAGTTAATTATCTATTATTTTCTAGTTTATTTTCGTGAACTCCATCCAAACCTCGGGAGCTTTCTTTTTCTCCTCAAAATCATTTTCTCGTCTCTGCACATCTGTGGTATCTGTCACTGTTGATTCTGCTTCCATATATATTTTTTCTTGAATGCCTTTGTCAACTGTTTCAACTCCAACAGATTCTGTAGTGGGTAAAGTTGGCACGGCTTTATCCCCAGGGACACCTGTCATTATAAAAATGAGATGTTAAATACAATCATCGACACAAGGTTAGGTATGATTCTACTTTTTTGTACATATATCTGTTTTCTTGAAAATTAAAAATATCCCACTGCGCTGGCAAGTTGCTTTATGTGATCAAACAGTTACTGTTTACATGTTATGATCCACATACAACGTTTGATAAAACTGTTTCCTTCATTTGAATGCAGTAGCTTTTACTTTTAGTTAAGGCGAAAGAATTTTTATTTTTTATTTTTCAAGAGATTTAGAAAACCATGTAGGTCTTTTTTTATTCCCTTGGAAGAAAAACTTCCTTTTGTTTGCGTCTAAGATGTCAATCAAATTCAGTAAAATCAAAAGAGCAAGTTAGTAAATTTTCAAAACATAATTACTCTCTGCTTCATATTTTTGTAACTCTACATTAATTGATTCTTTGATAACTGTTGATTCTCTAGTGTGTTTTTGTTACCATCCTGGATCAGTGAATTCTCAATCAGGTGTGATACTGGAATGTTCTCTGGTTCGTTCACATCATAACTTGATTTTGTACTGCTTTCCAATGTGAGCATTCCTTTTGCATTGATATGGTTTGCAGTCACGCTCAACACGTGTGATGCTTCTAATTGGTGGTCAGCATGTTCTCCATTTTTTGCACCCACCTTGACCATAGTTTCAGGTTGATCGAATACCTGTTTTAAGATATGCAGTATCAGAATCAAATTTGTATTACAAATGAAGAAAATAAATGATTGTCTGCTCGCATGGATGTCTATGCATGAGCAATTTACTTGTTTGAAACATCAAGCAGATATGTATGTTATTATTCTATTGTTAACATCATTAAGGCCTAACCTCAACAGCTTTGTTTTTTTCCTCGAGTTCATTTCCTGGTCTGCAGCTCTTGTCGATACCTATAGCTGCTGATTCCTCTTCCTGAAGTGTTTGTTGCTGTAAGATTTCCTCAACCGTCTCACCTTTGACTATTGCTGATGTGGGCAATGTTGACCGGTCTTCATCGTTAGGCACACCTGTCGTTATATATATGAAATTGTTAAGATATATGAAAAATATCTCATAATATCTTGATTGTATCTTAGAATAATTTAGAGTATCTGGTATGATCTCTTAGTAATTGTTTCTTTATTTCTTTATATTTTATGATTTATTTCCTTGTTTAATTAGGATTTGGAGTCTAATATGAGTACAAACAAGGATTAGTACTTTGTAGCTTGTATCACATCATAACATATCAAATTAATATCAATTTCATATCGTTGAGTCTCTATTCTCTCTTTCCGTCCTTTCATATCTAAATCTCTATAATTTCAACATGGTATTAGAGTGGTACCATCCTCCATGACCTGTCTTATCACTATTTCATTGTCAAGTTTTGTAAAATCTATAACTCTATTGTAACAATGTAATTATCGCCATGGTTATGGTCGTTGCACATATGTCCTTTTCTACTCATCACGCCTCGATGCTTGCAACTCAATCTTGCTTTGCCTTCTTTTGGAAATCCATTGTGGCGTTATCAATTTTTCCTGCAACTGAAAAATTTCTAATCAGATATGAAAACCTCCGGAACTAAAGTGCCTCGTTCAGGCTGTCTAGATCTGGGGGGCTCCCCGTCATTTTCCTCCATGCGCGCTGCGGTATATGCACATAGACCTAGGCACGTGAGGTGTGTCCTGAGACTTCCCGGTGCCTCTTCATCACATAGCCGTGCACGGCCCTTGCTTTGGTCTTCTTTGGCCATTTTCCTATCTCTTGGTCTATGTTGATGACATCATTATTACTGGCAGCGACCAAAGTGGGATTGATCAGTTAAAGAAATACTTATTCAATCAGTTTCAGACCAAAGATCTTGGCAGACTTCGATATTTCTTAGGGATCGAAGTGGCACAGTCTAGGCAGGGCATTTCCATTTGTCAGAGGAAGTATGCACTGGATATCCTACATAAGACTGGTATGTTGGGATGTAAACCTATTGATACACCTATGGATCCTAATGTTAAGCTGTTACCCAGACAAGGATAGCCATTGGTAGACCTTGGGCATTATCGCCGGCTAGCTGGAAAGTTGAACTATCTTACTATGACAAGACCATACATCTCTTTTGCAGTTAGTGTGGCAAGTCAATTCCTTAACTCTCCTTGTGACTCCCATTGGGATGCAGCTATCAGGATTCTTCGATATATCAAAAGAGCACTAGGAAGAGGTTTATTATACACAAATAAAGGGAATGCAAAGGTGTCTAGCTATTCAGATGCTGACTGGGCAGGTTCTCCTTCAGACAGACGATCCACCTTCGGGGTATTGTGTTCTCCTCGGAGGAAACTTGATTTCTTAGAAGAGTAAGAAGCAATCTGTAGTCGCCAGGTCAAGTGCAGAGGCAGAATATCGGGCGATGAGAAATGCAACTTGTGAGCTCATCTGGCTAAAACAATTGCTTAAGGAACTACATCTCTATGAACAGCAGCCCATGAAGCTCATTTGTGACAATCAAGCAGCATTGCATATATCCTCTAACCCAGTCTTTCATGAGAGGACCAAACATATAGAAATTGACTGTCACTTTGTTAGAGAGAAGATTCAGTCAGGAGAGATCGAGACAGCATTTGTCAATTCCAGTGATCAACTTGTAGATGTTTTTACCAAGGCTCTTAGAGGTCCCCGAATAGATCATATATGTAACAAGCTGGGAGCTTATGATATATACGCACCAGCTTGAGGGGGAGTGTTGGAAATAATATTGTATTAAATAGTATTGTATATTTATTATTATGTTATTCTAGCAGGTTATTTGGGCTTGGCCCATTAGGTTTTTTAACCTCTTTAAATAGAGGACTTTTGTACAGTTCTATATACAATTGAATACAATACTTTCATACATTTTAATTGTTCTTTACTTGGTATCAGAGTCTCGGTATCCCGGGTTCGATTCTCGCCGCCCCCCATTTTCTTTGTGGAATTTCTTAGCACAGCTGTACAGGTAAGCTGAGCTTGATGCATCATCCACTTTTCAAGCCCAATGGTCTCTCTTGTGGGGGGCGTGTTAGAGATATATAAAACCATTAATGTAGCCTTACCCAACAACTTAAGCTTTTGGGTTGAATTGATTTTTTACAAAGGGGATTGAAATATAATGAACTTTTGTTTTTGGGAACAAAGTATCTGTAATTAATTGTAGGATGAAAATGAAATTCACCATTGAATAATAAAACGATAAATTTTGTAAACATACTTGCAGTTGCAGTTTTTCGTAAGTGCATATCAGTTGCTTCTTCCATCTCTTTTGCTTCCTCATGTATGAATTCGGCATCATCCTCGATCTCTAATTTCTCTCCTGAGTGTGATGCTGGAACCTTTTCATGTTCTTTAGGACCATTAGTTGGGTTTATTTCTGTGGTCTCTCCTTCCAATTTCGGATGCTTTGTAACTGTGGTCTCCAGTTTCTGTGCTTCAGTTTCTGTTTCAGCTTTTTGTTCGTTATCTGAGCTGGTATGGCATATCACTTTGTGTAGATCAAAAGCCTGTTTTAACGTATATGCATCAGAACTTAAAGATTTTGTATGGTGGGAAAATAAATTTTTTTTGTTGTTGGCATGGACACATATTGTAACACCCCAAATTTCTAACAATTTATGAAACAATCTTATAATAAATAAATTGTCAAAATTCATTTTTTTTTTTCACAATTATAATAATAGAAATATTGCGGAAGCTAATCAAAATCTAATTTGGGGAATGTTACCGCCGCACCTGTACAATGAACAGGTGCAAGGCTAAATTTATTACATTAAAATAAAACCAAAGACTAAAGTTTAAATAAAGGAAATATGTCTTATGCATTTATTTAAATCTCATAAATTTCTAAACTTAGAAACTAGCTTGAAATACTCGAGTCGTGATCCTCACTGTCCACAGCTAGCCCCATCCTTTGCAACATGCTTCACTGAAAATCTGCTCCCCCGCAGCCGCAGGATCATTGCAGTCAAACAAACACAAAAGTCAGCAAAGCTGGTAATCCTAATCAAAATACAATTAATATGAGTAATAACAAATTAAATCAAATGTCAAATAGTGTTCAAATCAATTCCACATTAATCAAATCAAATATCAATATAATAATCAAAATTCCATTATATAATATTTATCTTTATTAAGTTCATTTAATGTATTTGGTAATTATCAACTAATATATTTAGCACAACATTAGTCATAATATGATAATATTCACAACTCAATGACATTCTTCATAATCAAATCAAATAACAAATTTCATTATTAATAATGTTTAAGTTCGTTATATTTAGTGGGAAGAGAACCATGGTAGACCCGGGAAACCCTGCCAGTCTACCCTGTGACCCGGGAAACCCTGCCAGTCACAAACAAATCATATTGGCCATAATCAATTCACATCTTCCTAGTGTGCACACCTCTTCCCAAAGTTGCTACTAGTATCCCGGGAAACCCTGCCAGACACCACTTTGGAAAGAACGGATATAATCTTTTTCACATCAGTTTCACATCGGAGGCATAAAGCCCAAAAGTTGTGTTCATCACCTTGGGAGGTACCATCCCAAAGCTATCTTCCCACCATTAATTTATTACAAACACACACAATCAGGAAAGATTCAATCATAATTATTTATTCTTTAAGTATTATCATCTCTAAATGAGTTACTCAACGGCATTATAATTTTCCAAAGTATCATAATTCAAACAACTATTATCATAAATTCTCGAATTTATATAATAATTCAAATCTTCAGCATCTATCATAGTAAAATCCAAATCTGATCATCATAATAACTTTCCAATTTATTCAAGGATATGATAATTCAAATCTTCAACAGTCATCACAGTAAAATCCAAATCTGATCATTATCATAACTTTCCAATTTATTCAAGGATATGATAATTCAAATCTTCAACAGTCATCACAGTAAAATCCAAATCTGATCATTATCATAACTTTCCAATTTATTCAAGGATATAATAATTCAAATCTTCAACATTCATCATAGAAAAATCTAAATCCAATCATCGTCATTCAAATAATCCCATCACATCAATTATCATAGTTATTAATAATATAAATATTTAAATTCAATCATTAAAACACATATTTGGAAAGTTTTTCTTAAAGAGTAGTATAATTCCATAATTTTCATAATTATTCAATAAGATCCATATATTGCACATGAATTAAAAGTTTATATCATATATTGCACATAATCATAATTTCTGAAATAATAAAAAATTTCCAAAAATATTCTAATTATCATATGTAGTAATTTAAATTTAAAAAAAAACAAATACCTATATATATAGAAATGTTCATACCAAACTATTAAGAACATCTACGGATTACATATAAGGATTATGCCCAAATTTCATATAATAGAGATAACCTAAACACCTAAGGATTCAGATTACATCCAAGTTTTATATAAAAGAAATAACCTACGAATAGGATTACATATACCGAAATTCATATCAATATAATCTATGACTCTCTAGGGATAAGGATTACTATTAATAAACTTCAAACAAAATTATAACCTAAGGATTAGGATTACACATATCAAACATATAACTACCTAAAGATTAGGATTACACACAATAAAAATTTCATACACAACGAATCTACAACCACCTAGAGATTAGGATTACCTGGTCTCCGCGCTAACTTCTAGAAGAAAAGAGTAATTTGGGGTAGAGAACCGGTTGATAAAAAAAAATATAAAGATTGAAAATAATTAAAATAAGCTTTTTGGAGTGAGAAGAGAGAGAGTAGTAGAGGAGAGTGAATTGGTTTGGTTAAGCTAGGTCTCTATTTATAGTTGAAGTTTAGGGCTTATACATTACTGACTCAATGCTGACTCATCATATCTAAACAATATATGTTTGTTGACTCATTATATCTAAACAATTTATGTTTATTGACTCATCATATCTAAACAATATATGTTTGTTGACTCATCATATCTAAACAATTTATGTTTGTTGACTCATCATATCTAAACAATTTACTAATCAATCATTACTAATCAAACATAAATACATAAATCATCAATCAATTAATCATAATTTATCATCTAATATATATATATATATATATATATATATATATATATATATATTATCACATAAAACAAATAATATTACTATTTTTATATAACATCTTATTATTTTAACTATTATTAACTCATTAATTAAAGATATTAAATACCAATATTATTAATTACAAAAATACTAAATATCATTATTATCCAAAAAATATTTATTATTATTATTATTTTATTAAAAGAAAATATAGGGTATTACATTCTACCCTTCTTAAAAGAAGTTTCGTCCTCGAAACTTAGAAGTTTGAGCTCCTCAAATTAACTTAAAGGCATAAGGTTAAAGTTAATAAAAATATGGGGGTATTACATTCTACCTTCCTTAAAAGAAGTTTTGTCCTCGAAACTTAATTAATTAATTTTTTTTTGAAACCCCTTTAAAAAAAATGTAAGCAAACATCAAAGAGTCATGCATAACCCGGCAAACAAGACAACATAGAATACAATAAATTTAAAGCACTGCAAATTAATGACTTGCTAACTTTAACCAAGCTAGAAAAAAAGTTTGGCGCTGAGTTAGTGGGGTTGGATACGTGTTCGATTCCCGCTGAATGCATTCTTGGGGAGGGGGCTGAACCTTTAGTCATCACTGTTCCCCCGCACTCCGGATTAGTCCCATAGCCGGCTCAAAGAGTCGAAGCTCGTGGGGATACCGGAGGGAGCCAACTCGTCTCAAAAAGAGATAATTAGGGTTGGGTAACTCCAAAAAAAGCTAGAAAAAAAGTTTCGAAACTGAATATCTTGTTTAAACAAATAGAAATTTTTATTACATATATTATCTTTCATTTGCTAGAAAAACTTTAATTATTTCAAGAACAACTCTAAAAGAAAGCTAATTACTTTTATTAAAATAAGAACGAGTTACAAAAGATAGCGTATATAAAAAAAAATGTTAAAGAATATTATCAATAATAATTTTAAATCACAAAATAATTCCAAACATATAATCATCGAAATTTCAAAGAAATAAATCATATTTAAAGGACAAGAAAAATAACCCTTCACTACCCATCTCTCGATTTATTTATTTACATTATGTCCTATTATTTTATTTCCTAATTTTTTTTTTTTATTTAACTCAGGGATCTTTGATCCCTCGAGTCAATATCAAAAGCAAACCCCAGCCGCAACCAGGGGCTCTGATACCATTTTGTAACACCCCAAATTTCTAACAATTTATGAAACAATCTTATAATAAATAAATTGTCAAAATTCATTTTTTTTTTTCACAATTATAATAATAGAAATATTGCGGAAGCTAATCAAAATCTAATTTGGGGAATGTTACCGCCGCACCTGTACAATGAACAGGTGCAAGGCTAAATTTATTACATTAAAATAAAACCAAAGACTAAAGTTTAAATAAAGGAAATATGTCTTATGCATTTATTTAAATCTCATAAATTTCTAAACTTAGAAACTAGCTTGAAATACTCGAGTCGTGATCCTCACTGTCCACAGCTAGCCCCATCCTTTGCAACATGCTTCACTGAAAATCTGCTCCCCCGCAGCCGCAGGATCATTGCAGTCAAACAAACACAAAAGTCAGCAAAGCTGGTAATCCTAATCAAAATACAATTAATATGAGTAATAACAAATTAAATCAAATGTCAAATAGTGTTCAAATCAATTCCACATTAATCAAATCAAATATCAATATAATAATCAAAATTCCATTATATAATATTTATCTTTATTAAGTTCATTTAATGTATTTGGTAATTATCAACTAATATATTTAGCACAACATTAGTCATAATATGATAATATTCACAACTCAATGACATTCTTCATAATCAAATCAAATAACAAATTTCATTATTAATAATGTTTAAGTTCGTTATATTTAGTGGGAAGAGAACCATGGTAGACCCGGGAAACCCTGCCAGTCTACCCTGTGACCCGGGAAACCCTGCCAGTCACAAACAAATCATGCATAAAGCCCAAAAGTTGTGTTCATCACCTTGGGAGGTACCATCCCAAAGCTATCTTCCCACCATTAATTTATTACAAACACACACAATCAGGAAAGATTCAATCATAATTATTTATTCTTTAAGTATTATCATCTCTAAATGAGTTACTCAACGGCATTATAATTTTCCAAAGTATCATAATTCAAACAACTATTATCATAAATTCTCGAATTTATATAATAATTCAAATCTTCAGCATCTATCATAGTAAAATCCAAATCTGATCATCATAATAACTTTCCAATTTATTCAA